>NW_027364880.1:0-163954 GCF_046119375.1 Phyllobates terribilis
CACGTGTCCCAGGTACTGCACCTTTGGTTTCAGGAGGTGACACTTGGAGGGTTTCACCTTCAGGCCGTAGTTTGCCAGGGCTTCGAACACTACTGCCAGGTGTTTCAGGTGGTCCTCGTAGGTCTTGGAGTAGACGATGACATCGTCCAGGTATAACAGGACCGTCTCAAAGTTTCGGTGTCCCAGACAGCATTCCATCAACCGTTGGAAGGTTCCTGGTGCATTGCAGAGTCCAAACTGCATGCAGGTAAACTCGCTAAGTCCCATCGGGGTGGTGAATGCGGTCTTCTGCCGGTCCGCCTCTGCTACAGGAACCTGACAGGACCCGCTAGTGAGATCCAAAGTAGAGAAGAAGTTAGCAGATCTTAAAGCAGCCAAAGACTCCTCTATCCTTGGTAAGGGGTACGCATCTTTGTGTGTGATACGGTTGATTTTCCGGTAATCTACACACATTCTCATGGTGTTGTCTTTCTTTTTAACCAAAACCAGTGGAGCTGCCCAGGGGCTACAGCTATCCCTAATTACCCCAGCCTCCTTCATGTCTCTAAGCATCCCCTTGGCGTGTTGGTAGTGTGCAGGGGGTACGGGTCGGTATCTCTCCTTTATGGGAGGATGGTCTCCCGTGGGGATATGGTGTTCTACCCCCTTTACTCGCCCGAAGTCTAACGGGTGTTTACTAAACACTCTCTCGTACTCTTGAACCACCCGATAGACTCCCTGTTTCTGGTGTGAGGGAGTGGAGTCAGTACCCAAATGTAGTTGCTGACACCAGTCCTCTATTGTTTTCTTAGAGTCGTTACCTTCCTCTGGTTGAGATGGAGGCAAGGGTTCCACGGCCTGTACAGAATTCTGGTTTATGGTGAACAATTTAGCTAGCGTGGCATACCGGGGCAGGTGTACTTCTCTCTTCCCGATGTTTATTATGCGAACGGGCACCCTCCCATGGCGTACATCAACCACCCCCCGTGCTGTCAAAATGGTGGGCCTACTGTCTGAGTAGACGGGTTCTACCATTGCTTGGTAGTCTCTACCTCTTAGACCAATAGCTGCCCGGCACCAAATCATCATTTCACTTTTTGGGGGCATGGCAATAGGGAAAGGGTCACACATTCTCACGCTTCCAATCTCACCACCGGAGAGTTCCACCTGTTGCCGCCGCATCAGTGCCCGGATCTCTTTTTGGAGCACTCGCTGCTGGCCGGAGCTGGCGTTCTTGGCAACCTGCTGTAAAATGAAAATCACCTCTGCAAGACAATTTTCAATCACATTAGTTCCTAGCGTTATCTTTGGGTGACTCTCGCGCTTGTCAATGTCTACAATGATCAGTCCCTGTGCTGCCAGTTCGACTCTACCGATTTTAATGGTCATCTCTTTGAATCCGATCTGTGGCACGGGTTGACCATTGCTGGCGATGATACTCAAGTCGTCGTCAGGGTAGCGGGTTATATCCGAGTCATTCCAGTACTGCTTGAAGAGCACGTACGGGATGGTGGTGACCTGTGACCCGGTGTCAAGTAGGGCACTCATAGGAATGCCATCCAGTACCACAGGCAAGACTGGACGTCCTCCCACATATTTGTCACGCCAGTTCGATGGGCCTGGTGATCTTATTCCTAGGGGTTGGCCCTCTACCCGAGGTTGTGCCAGTTTAAAGGACAGTACCTTGCCATATGTCCGGGTTGATTGCAGCGGCGGCAGATGGGCTGTCCGTCCTCGTTGTATCGGTCGCTGGGTCTTCCTCTGGCCGGTGGGGTCCTCCTTGGTCGACGCCACGGGAAGTCCTCCGGTCCGGATGCCAGCTGGATCTTCCCTGGAGCAGCAACCTGTAAAGACTGCACAGTTCGGGTTAGCGCAGCTACGCTTTTAGCTAGCTCTTGGACCTGATGGTGCAGGTCTGGAGCCGGGTCATTGTTCAAAGCCTGCGCATCAGCCCCCACAGGCCCTGCCGACAAGGGTGCTGCCTCCTGGTGGTAAGCGGTAGTAGGGCGCCTGTGGGTCACAACGCCACCCGGTGCCGGTTCTCGGAGCACCCGAATGGCTCTGTCCTTGAACTGTGCAAAGTCCAGATGAGGATCCTGTAAGGCCATTGCCCGCAACTGGGTTCGGTGGGCATTGCAATATAGTCCCTCTATAAATTGTTCGGTCAACAGCCTGTCCTCGTTTCCCACGCCGTCAGGGTCGGTCTGCTTAATGGCTCTCAGGGCCTCTTGTAGGTTTAGTGCATAGTCCCTTATATTCTCATGTGCTCGCTGTTTGCACCCGTAGAATCTAAGCTTAATCTCAGCTGAGGTGCGGGTATCAAAGGTGTCCTTCAGCCGGGTTAATATCCCTGCGACAGTCCTCCTCCCAGGCGGCCAGGACTTTACCTCCCTTTGGGCTGCCCCGGTTAGTTGGGCCACCAGGATGCTCACTTTTTGCTCTTCTGTGAGGGGGTACACCTGGAAGAGGCTATCCAGCTTTTCTCTAAAGTCATTCAGGGTATGTGACTCCCCTGAGTACTGGGGTAGCCAGGCTGCCCCCGGGATATAGGGCATAGTGAAAGGCATGACCGCAGCAGCGGTGGCGCTGGCGGTGGCTGCGGCAGTGAAGCTCTCCTCCGTATCCGACATCTTCCTCCCCCCTAGTGGACCGTGGCCTACCTTGCGATGATCCTCTTCCGTAGGCCGCGGCTCCGCAGTGGATCGTCAAGGTCGAGGACCTTCCGTCGCACTCCTATGACGTCGGCGTCTGCTGGGCTCCTTCCAGGACCTTACGCAACGTCCGGACGTAAGGCGGGGCTTCAGTTCTCGCGGGCTTTTCCGAGTCCACGCCCCTCTTCTTCCTGCGCGGCGTCTTCAAGATGGCGTCCAACGGCGGGAAAACTCCACGGATGGCGGGAAGAAGGCAGAAGATGGCGTCCAACGGCGGGAAAACTCCACGGATGGCGGGAATCTTCACCACAGGTAAGTTTAAAAGTCTCTTTTTCAGGCGCGCAGTACCCGGTGGTTGCGGGCACGGAATCCTGCCGACTACGCCAAAAGTTGACGCGCCCCTGGGCCTGCTGTGTCGTGCGGCATCGCGCGCACGGGGGCTTACCCGGAGCCGGATCAGATGGGGGTAGTAGTCTCGTGGCGGTGACCCGGTCCGTGCCCAGGGAGTCAAACTGAGCGGCAGTATTTAGCAGTAGATGTTATATTGCTCGACTACGCCACCCGTTGAATGCGGTCATGAGACCGCCGCTGCAGGGCAGACCGCTGAGGCCGGTGGTACGGTTGTGCAGCGGGGATGGTATAACCCCCAACGGGAGGGGTATGGCCTCAGGGCAGCGGACGTGGATGATGAAACACTCAGAGACGGTGCGGTGTAGTTCAGGGTCTTTACTGGTGGCAAAGGTAGACCCTCCCGGAGTACTGGCTAGCGATCGGGGCCTGGTCAGTCCGTGAGCAGATGGAATCTTCCCTGGCCAGGCGGAGTTGTAGGCCTCCCCAACTAATCGTACTCTTCTGGCTACCTTGCTAGAGGCGGGTAAAAGTAGCCCACGTCCCTGAGTGTACCGTGTGGTGCTCACCCGTATGGCCGGTGACTCGGGGCCTTCTGGTAGCTTCCGCTCCACGACGGCGGTGCTGGTCCCTTGCGTGTGACCGTGCCTTCGGGTTTCTTGGCCAGAGGACCTGAAATCCCCTGCCGGGCGGTTTCTGCTGCTGGGTAAGGATTAGTCCCCACAGCCTCGGACTCCGGGTCCGGTAAGAACTCTTCAATCAGGGCGAGCTCTACAGCTTCCAGCCCCTGATCTCTTTTAGCACAGCTCCCACACAGCTCCTGATCTTTCTTGCTCCTAAAGCTGCTCCACTACAGACCAGACTGTGTCTCTGTCTGTGTTCTCTCACTCTCTTCTAACCCTGCCTCAGCCCCAGCTTTATATAGGGGAAGTTCTTCCCCTCCCAGGACTGGGCAGGAGGTGTGGCATGCATAGGATGTCTGACCAGGAAACCTCCCACCTGCTCACAGACGTAATATTGCTATTACTGTGGAAACCAGACCCCTGGGGTGCCACACTTCCGGCGCAACTTCAGATACCGCTCAATATACAGTGATCGGCAGCTGTAACAACGCCCCGGCACTGACTGACAGCTCAGCAGTACATCAGTACAGATCCGGCTGTCAGTCTTTACAGGGAGCGGTTACAGGGGCCGCTTAGCCGGCTGTCAGTCAGTGCCAGGGTGCGGCTATAGCCGCCGCTCACTATGTACTGAACAATGACTGAAGCCACGCCGGCCGCGCCTCTATGACTGAAAGCTGGAGGCTGCCGTGGGGAATAAAGTGCATTTCCTCCCGGTAGCCGGCCTTTCAGTAAGACGCCCGGCAGCTTTATAAACCTGCAGATTAACCCCATATCTGCAGGTTAATAGCGTTTAGGGACATGACAGGTTCCCTTTAAAGTATAGAGTGAAAACCACCGGTGGCAGAGCTTCACCAAGGACAACTCACCGGCGTCTAAATGATGTGCACATACCCTTAGGCTACGTTCTCACAATGAGTTTTGGGTGAGTTTTTTATGCTGTATATTTTCGAAAAAAATTCAAGTAACCTATTTTACTTAATGGGGCAGAAAATCTGCTATATCTAAAACTCACTAGAAGCTCATTGTGGGGACGTAGTCTTATACCTCGAAAATCAGAGGGTCCGAGTCATCATTTTGCTTGTTTTTTTAACAATTGATAGCATGTGAACCCCTCTTAGTAATCCTGCAAAACCTTTACTAAAATCTGTGCTGTGCCGTCATAGGGCCCAATACAACATTGTATTTTTTCAAGTCCCTTTTCTCTTTTGTATCATTTGATTTTTTTGTGCCAAATTCCTGAAAGTGGCGCACCTGGTTCATGGATTTTGCCCAAAATCAAAACTGTATTTTTTTTGTCTTTAAACCTTTTTGTGTCTTTGTATCGCAAAAAAGTGGCATGCTAAAATGTTGCAAAGTTTGTGCAAAAAAACCTCCCGGACTACAGAACACAAAATCACTTGAAATATATTTGAGTAAAAATGTGACAACTTTTAAAAAAGTCACAATTAGATAATTAGCCGGAAACCCCATAATGATCAATGAAAAAAAAGGGAACGCTGCAGACTTCAAAAAGGCGCAAATTAAAAGAAGAACAAGGCGCAAATGAAAAACACTAAAAACTAGAAAAAAAAGGTGCAAATACACTAATGAATTGTCCCATAGCTTTATAACAGTGCCATAATATGCAGCTTGTGTTGGAACACCCCCCATTATAAAGGGGAACGTGACATCTAGTAGTCGGGTGGTATTACATTTCCAGGAACAGCACAATATGGAGGTCACAGAAGATACATGAACTGTTCCTTCATGGAGGATATTTTATAAAATGAACACGCGGTATCTATACGCTATGGGGGAGTCACTTACATGAGGGTCCGCATGGTCCATAGCAATCTTGTGGAGGTCCAGCAGAGCCTTATTTACGCCCTTTTCAATTTTCAAGGCATTCTCCATAGCATTGGTGCCATTCCCCCATTCATCGGCCTCAGATTTGTGGAGCAAAAATGGACAAAACATTTCATTAATGGCGGATAAATAACGACTTCTATCTACGGATATCTACGCACAACCTGAAGTGACATTCCCTCCAGGTTTCATAATTTCACCTGATTTGTACCTTACAGTCCAAGTGTTTTCATCATCTAGGTAGATCCAGGTATGGGAGTAAGTTAGTAGCAGCGAGGGCTTCATGCTTCTTGGAGGACCAATACCGGCTTGGGATATTTTTATGGACGTTATTCCATAATGTCTACAAGTCTCAAAAACTCTATTTCTTCAGAGCAGATGTCCGTCCTGACAGACTATTGACCAACATCTGCTAATTGGCTGCAGAGGACATAACAAGTCATAGCAATGTCCGGAAAAAGCGGTGCTGAAGTCCTAAATGTAATAAGCTGGGGATGTGCAGTAGTGGACAACCCCTTTAATGAACTTGATTACTTAAAGGGGATGTCCACTAATCAGACAACCCCTTCTAAATCCCTATGTTTCTCCCCAGTAAAATAACACTTATATTCACCTTCGGTGTTGGTGTTGTACCAGCTGTCTCGGCACTGGCTCTCCCGGGGCTCATGTCACATAACAATGGCACTGGCATACCGCTAATAACGGCAGACCCCGCAGCTGCTTTGCAACTGTGAGACAGGTGGCGATGTCAGCACAGGCATCGGGCCCCCCGCATCCAGCATCACACTTTCAACTGTATCCACATTCTGGATGCAGATACAATTGAAAGGAATGATGGAGGAGGGAACCGTCTGCTCCCTCCTCCATCATTCTCCTCTGTGCTTCTGATGTCTCAGCTCAGTGGACGTGATAACGTCCCAAAATCGCGTCCACTGTGCCGAGCTGAGCATAGTTTCAAACCACATGCTGCAAAGACCAGAACAGCAGGGGAATGGGGAGAGGTGAGTATTTTTTTTTTAATTAATAAGTAGTTTGTGAGGGCCATCATATTATTTGGAGGGCAAACTGGAAGGCCATGATACTATTTGTAGGGCTACTTGGAGGCCATCATATTATTTGAAGGGTTATTTGGGGGGCATCATCATATTTGGGGTGCTAAAATACTAATTTTAGGGCTGTCTTGGGGACCATCATACTATTTGGAGAACTATGTGGGGGCCATCATTCTACTATTTGGAGGATTATGTGGGGAGCATCATACTATTTGTAGTGCTCTGTGGGGGCCATTATACTACTATTTGAATGGCTATGTGTCAGGCTATCATACTATTTGGAGGGCTATGTGGGGACCGTTCTATTATTTGAAGAGCTGTATGGGGACTATTATACTATTTGGAGGCCTATGTGGGGTCCATTATATTATTTGGAGGGCTGGGTGGGGACTATTATATTGTTTAGAGGCTTATGTGAGGACTATTATTTTATTTGGAGCGTTGTGTTTGGGCCATTATACTATTTGGAGGGCTGTGTGGTGAGGGGCATTATACTGTATAAGTGGCTGATGGGGGTCATTATACTGCTTGGGTGGATAGTGGGGGCCATTACACTGTATGAGGACCATTATACAGTGTGGAGGGCTGTGCGGGGTCCATTATACTGTGTGGAGGGTTATGCGGGGGCCATCATACTGTGTAGAGGTCACTGGGGTTTATCATACTTTGCGGGGGTACTGTAGAGTCATCATACTGTATGTGTGGAGGGTACAGTGGAGAAATTCACTGTGGGGGTATCTTACTGTGTTTGGGGGCACATTTTTGGCCATTAAAGGAGTATCTTAGTACGTGGGAACACTAGGGGGCTTCAATTGGGGCAAAATTACTATGGAAGGGTTGCAAACTTGTGAGGTATGCTCTTCTGTGACAACGCTGAATATTAATGTTTTTTTGTGGGGGCTTAATTATTACTTCTGCTATGGGACCCCATGATTTCCATGTATGCTCAGGGAAGGTGATAAATCATAAATTAGCTGAATGGAGCTCAAAAGAATAAAAACAAGAGTAGTTACTTCTCCAGTCAGATCAAACTCACTGATGATATCCCAGTTAACTCATTCTGCAGCCAGCAATAGAAATCTTGCTTTAATCTGTTCATATAATCTTATATTTGTGATTCTGCTATTACTATGATGTGGCGTTCTCATCGCAGGCGTTGATACCATGTAAAGGCCTCATACAGGGTCGGACTGGGGTGCCTAGGGCCCACCAGGAGAATTGACTCTAGGGGTCCACACTACAGCATCCATAAACGGTTGTATTACTCGTTCATTTTTCGGCCTCTCCCACTAAAACGTGTGCCTTTTAGCAAACTATACAGTGTGTAAAAGAGAACTGTATTGTGTAGTGCACTATATCAAAGTGTTTCTTGTTAACCAACTTATTTATTGTAGTTAACAGAATCTGTAATTTACAATCAGTAGCGGTTTTTCTTACACATGGCCATTCCTTGTCCTAGGTAAACCACCCAGTCCCTCAGCCAACTTAAACAATTTTCAAAGTGAAGAAAAAGTCATAATCACACAGCCTCACTGCGCATGCGCTTTAACGCGCTATGTTCCCAGAGCATGCGCAGTGAATCTGGTAATCACAGAGCCTCACTGCGCAGGCGGCCGGACATCTACAAGTGCGCCTGCGTCCCACAATATCAGCGCTGGTCAGGAACAGGATTCAAATACATGGACGGCGCCAGCAGTGAGTGAATGCTGCGCTCGCCCTTGACTGAATATGACAAGCACGCCCCTATGATTGAAAAGGCAGGTAGGATATAAGTAGGGCCGGCGTCAGCACCCGGCGCACCCGGGCAAGTGCCGGGGCCCTGAGCAGGCAGGGGGGCCCACTGGCGGTCGCGCACCCCGTTGGGCTATGGGCGGAGGAGAGCGGTGTCAGCGCCCGCCCTTCTCCCCCGCTTGCTCAGGGCCCCGGCAGCCGGATACTTACCTCTCCCCGTGCCTCTGCAGATCCGCCGTCTTCCTGCTCTGCACTCTCTGTGACGTCTCAGGTCAGAGGGTGCGGTGAAGTCTTTCTACCGCGCCCTCCCCCTGAGCTGTCACAGGGAGCACAGAGCGGAAAGACGCCGCCAACGCTGGAGTCCCGACCCGAGCAGCTGCAGCAGGTGAGGAGGGAGGTGAGTATTTGATTTTTTTTTTAATGTATGGAGGCATGGGGCATAATATGGGGGGGGGGTGACATCCTGCATGGGGCATAATATAGGGGGGTGACATCCTGCATGGGGCATTATAAAGAGAGGGGGGTGACATCCTGCATGGGGCATTATAAAGAGAGGGGGGGGTGACATCCTGCATGGGGCATTATAAAGAGAGGGGGGGTGACATCCTGCATGGGGCATTATAGAGAGAGGGGGTGACATCCTGCATGGGGCATTATAAAGAGAGGGGGGTGACATCTTGCATGGGGCATTATAAAGAGAGGGGGTGAAATCCTGCATGGGGCATTATAAAGAGAGGGGGGCTGACATCCTGCATGGGGCATTATAAAGAGAGGGGGGTGACATCCTGCATAGGACATTGTAAAGAGAGGGGGTGACATCCTGCATGGGGCATTATAAAGAGAGGGGGTGACATCCTGCATGGGGCATTATAAAGAGAGGGGGTGACATCCTGCATGGGGCATTATAAAGAGAGGGGGTGACATCCTGCATGGGGCATTATAAACAGAGGGGAGTGACATCCTGCATGGGGCATTATGAAGAGAGGGGGTGACATCCTGAATGGGGCATTATAAAGAGGGGGGGTGACATCCTGATTGGGGATTATAAAGAGGGGGGGTGACATCCTGTTTGGGGCATTATAGAGAGAGGGGGTGACATCTTGCATGGGGCATTATAAAGAGGAGGGGTGACAGCCTGCATGGGGCAATATAAGGGGGGAACAGCCTGCATGGGGCATTATAAGGGGGGGGGACAGCCTGCTTAGTGCATTATGTGGGGGGAACAGCCTGCATGGAGCATTATACGGTGGGGGGACAGCCTGTATGGGGCATTATGTGGGGGGTAACAGCTTGCATGGAGCATTATAAGGGGGGAGACAGCCTGTATGGGGCATTATGTGGGGGGTAACAGCCTGCATGGAGCATTATATGGAGGCCAGTATCCTGTATGGAGCGTTATAAGGGGACCAGTATCCTGTATGGAGCGTTATATGGGGGCCAGTATCCTGTATGGAGCTTTATAAGAGGACCAGTATCCTGTATGGAGCGTTATATGGGGGCCAGTATTCTGTATGGAGCCTTATATGGGGGGCAGTATTCCGTATGGAGCCTTATATGGGGGCCAGTATTCCGTATGGAGCGTTATATGGGGGCCAGTATTCCGTATGGAGCCTTATATGGGGGCCAGTATTCCGTATGGGGCCTTACATGGGGGCCAGTATTCCGTATGGGGCCTTATATGGGGGCCAGTATTCCGTATGGGGCCTTATATGGGGGCCAGTATTCCTTCATGGGGTCTTATATGGGGGCCAGTATTCCTTTATGGGGCCTTATATGGGGGCAAGTATTCCGTATGGGGCCTTATATGGGGGCCAGTATTTCGTATGGGGGCCAGTATTCCGTATGGGGCCTTATATGGGGGCCAGTATTCCATATGGGGCCTTATATGGGGGCCAGTATTCCGTATGGGGCCTTATATGGGGGCCAGTATTCCTTTATGGAGCCTTATATGGGGGCCAGTATTCCGTATGCGGCCTTATATGGGGGCCAGTATTCTGTATGGAGATATGTGGTGCCCATTATACTGTACGAGAACTATGTGGGGTCATTATTCTGTATGGAGCAATATATAATGGGGCCCATAAAACTGTATGGAGGACTTAGTGGTGCCCATAATACTGTATGGAGGACTATATTGTCCGGTCTGCACTGTGTGCTGCGAGGATTCGCCGGCTTCTGAGCTATTGTAGAATTTACAGTAGATATCACTCATGTAATGTAAGAAGTGAAATCTTTGCATTGTACTATATATATAGATTTCTCTGCGGTATCTGTGCATCATGAATCGTGGTATGTGTTAGAGGGGCCCACTGAGACTCGCCCGGGGCCCAGAAAAACCTGGAGCCGGCCCTAGATATAAGTATATTAAACGTTATAAATTCATTATAGCTGCAGCGATTTTCATGAAAACAGCTTGCTAGTGATGCACATTGCGTCACTACCAACGCTATGGGGGCAGTGTAGAGGGCAGCTAGGACGTGACAGGTTCTCTTTAAAGTGTGAATGACTTGATGCTGTGGGTTCAAATGCAATACCCGTCCCCGCATCATCCCTGCAGTAACAAACCTACAACTCCCAGCAGGCCCGGAAGGGTTAAATCTGACGGTGCATGCTGGGAGTGGTACATATCAGAGGGTAAACCACTCAAATTATTATTATTTTACATCTTATTTTACCAGTGCAGTGTGTATATACAGATACTGAGAATTACACCCAGTATAGAGGACAGAAGTGGTACTCTGCAATATATATGTATATATTATATATACAGACACACACATTATACAGTATATACATATACACTGTGTTCAGGAATATAGAGCGGAGCAGTGTATATACTATATAATGTATAGATATGGCAGTGAATAGAATGTGGATTCCACACCATATACGCAGCACCATACTATCTAACCGTCTGTACACTATATACTGCATATAGTAGCATATATAGACCCTTGTAGCGTCTGTGTGCACACCCTCCATGCACTTAATAGCCCTCTGTGGCCATACACATACTGGCTGGTGAGCGGTTCATGCAGCGTTATGTGCAGACCCTATTTAGTGTATAATGGTTGTATCATACAATATAAGCACATTTTATCATTTACCTTTCGTGTCTCCCTATTTCCTCATAGATTGTAGCTTGCGAGCAGGGCCCTCACTCCTCTTGGTATCTGAGTTATGTTTATTCTGTAATGTCTTTATTGTCTGTACAAGTCCCCTCTGTAATGTAAAGTGCTTTTTCAATAAATTTGTAGTCAAGATGGGGTGCAGAGTGTACTTTAATGAGAAGAATAATGAACTTTTTAGAATTTACCAAATGGCTGCAATGAAATATAGGAGGCCAAATGCATTGTATATGTCATATAGGAGGCAGAGAGTGCGGTCTGTTTGTCATATATGAGGTAGAAAATGCGATCTATACATCATATAGGAGGTATGAAATAGACAGCACTCACCAATGGATGCCAAAAAAAGATCCTTTTATTTCAGATCCAGCATACAGACGTTGCGGCTGGTTCAGGGGTGCGGGAGTGAACTATACTGGACCCGTAGTGGCGCTGCTTGTGCGCGAAACGGCCGTCGTCCTCTTTTCACCCCTGAACCAACCACAACGTCTGTACGCTGAATCTGAAATAAAAGGATCTTTTTTTGGGATCCATTGGTGAGTGCTGTCTTTTTCATACTTCCTTGGACATTTGATTAACACTGCTTATTTAGACATTGCACCTCCTGATGTGGATAGCCAACGGCTAAAAAACCCGTTTGGGAAGATTTGGGAACTGGTGGCGGCATACTTCACTTCTATGTGGTATACATCATATTGACCCCACACATGACATATATCGCACTCTCGGCCTCCTATATGACGTACAGACTGCACATTCGGTCTCCTATAATATATACTTTATATATCAGGCTGAGTGTGTTGTATACGTCATATAGGCCCGCACTCTCAGCCTCCTATATGACATATACACTGTATAATTCATGAGTCCAAGAGTGTGATCTATATTTCATATAGGAGGTAGAGAGTGTGATCTATTATGTCATATAGGCCCCATATATAACGTATACCGCACTCTTGGTCTCCAATGTGACATACAAACTCTTGGCCTCCTATATGGCATAGGGCTCTTTCATACATCCGGATATTTCCGGTACTGGAAAAAACAGTACCGGAGATATCCGTGTCAGTGTGGCATACGTGTGCTCCATCAGGATCACACATACCGTACCACCACTTGGGAATCAGCGGTACAGTTTGTGCTGTTCCCAAGCACCGGGTGCTGAAGGAATCGCTCATCACTGTCCCCTGCCGGCGCTGCAATCAGTGTTAGCAAGGGACAATGAAGAGACAATGTTGAAAGTAGTATTCACCTCCAAATGTCTCCAAAACCTGTAAAAATAATACTAAAATTAAAAAAAACAACAATATATTCACCTGGCTTAAAGTGACCACACACGATGAGGAGCATAGGAGAATGACTTGCTGCAGTGAGCGGTTCCCCGACCTATGCTGAGCTCAGTGAGCATAGGGGCCTGCTTGCTGCAGGGAGTCAAGCTCCTCAGCGTGTGTGGTCGCCTCAAGCCAGGTGAATATTTTTTTTTAAATTTTCTTATATTTACAGGTTTTGGCAACATCGGGAGGTGAACCTACTGCTCTCAACATTGTCCCTTGCTAGCGCTGATCGCTGATTCCTTAAGCACCTGGGAACAGCATGAACTGTACCGCTAATTCCCAGGCGCCGGTATGTGTCACACCAACGACACACGCACGTCATCTGTGTGCTCGTGTGCGGGACGTTTTTCGGCCCGTGCAGTGTATAAAAAAAACTGACATGTCAGCGTGTTTTGCCCACGGACACACGGTCCGTGGAAACAGTATATACTTTATGTAGGAGGCCGAGTGCATTGTACATCATGTAGGTCCGCACTCTAGGCCTCATATAAAACGTATACCGCACTCTCAGCCTCCTATAGTCTATACTTTATATAGGAGGCCGAGTGCGTTGTACATCTTGTAGGTCCGCACTCTAGGCCTCATATAAAACGTATACCGTACTCTCAGCCTCCTATAGTCTATACTTTATATAGGAGGCCGAGTGCGTTGTACATCATGTAGGCCCGCACTCTAGGCCTCATATAAAACGTATACCGCACTCTCAGCCTCCTATAGTCTATACTTTATATAGGAGGCCGAGTGCATTGTACATCATGTAGGCCCGCACTCTAGGCCTCATATAAAATGCATACCGCACTCTCAGCCTCCTATATGGCATATACACTGTCTGTATATGTCATATAGGAGGCCAAGAGTATGATCTACATGTCATATAGGAGGCCTAGAGTGCAATGCATAATGTATAAAATAAATTATATTATTGTTGGCCAGTGCTGGGAACACTCACTCATAAAAACCTTATTGAATATTTGGCACGGTACTTTTGACATGAAATTAAAGCAGTGAGAGCTGTAGGCCTGCAGCCTTGTTTCCAATTCCAGTGTGCAAATTGAAGTGGTCAGTGGGGCGCTAGAAACTGGATAAGGCGCTGGAAAAGGATAAAACAAACCTCTTTATTTAAGTATTAATGCCCACAACGCGTTTCTGCAGCGGTCTGCTGCCTTCATCAGGTGGAGTTATTGTTTCCAATTCCAGGCCAGGTTGGAGAGTTGAACTGTAGAGGACGGTCACTGTCCACATATCCAGCCCCGGAACCGGTATAAAAAAGCCCAGAATCAGAGCAGGAGAGAAGGGGGCGGTGCGCCGGTGCTGGTGCCACCACCCGGTCCGGAACAGGTATTACTACAGGGGAGTAGGCCAGAACAGGTAAGGAGCCGGGATGGGACCACATCAGAAGCCCGGGAGCAGGGAGAGCAGAGCGAGACGTCGGGTTCGTTGGCGCCAGCGTATCATAGGAGGACGGCCCCGGAGCTGAGAGAGAGCACTGCAGAGCGTGGCCAGAAGAGAGCGGCGTCAGCGTCAGTGTCACCTGACACCACACCACAGTCTGCCAGCCAGCGGGAAAGCAGAGCGCAGTGCGTGTCACCACCCAGAAAGAGTCCATCCTCAGGGACTACTCACGTGGTAAGTATGCTGCATGCACGTCACTGCAGGCCCGCTGTCACCAATGAATGTTCAGTGCGCGCGACGCTACATTTCCTTCAGCCGCGCTTTTAAAGGGCCCACATTTTTAAAGGGCCCCCGCCACCAATTTTCTCACTCTCATATTGGGGCCCACCGGGAAATTTCCCGATTTCCCGCCAGGCCAGACCGACCCTGGAATTAACTCCATTCTGGAGGTTTCAGTCATGAGCCGTCTAGATTGGATTTGATCCTATGAGGAAAACGCTCCAGCAACTCTATTCTAGTCAGGTCAGCAATGAACTGTACAGAATAGAGGCTACAGGGAGATCATCTAAAAATCCACTCCGATCTAGATGGCTCAATGGTGAATCAGCTAGAATGGAGTTGCTCAAATGAGGTCCTCAAAAAAGCCACTCCGATCCAGTGTGGTAAATTATGAGGACTCTGTCTCTGCGCTCTGTTACGTTTCTCCCCGTGAGGCTCCGCTCACTCTCCGAAAAACTCAATTCCAGTCTCTTCAGCACGAAACTGTACAGTCATGGCCAAAAGTATTGAGAATGACACCAAAATTATATTTTCACATGATCTGCTGGCCTCTGGTTTTTATTAGTGTTTGTCTGATGTTTATATCACATACAGAAATATAATTGCAATCATATTATGAGTACCAATAGGTTATATTGACAGTTAGAATGAGTTAATGCAGCAAGTCAATATTTGCAGTGTTGCCCCTTCTTCTTCAAGACCTCTGTAATTCTCCCTGGCATGCTCTCAATCAACTTTTGGACCAAATCCTGACTGATAGCAGTCCATTCTTGCATAATCAATGCTTGCATTTTGCCAGAATTTGTTGGTTTTTGTTTGTCCACCCGTCTCTTGATGATTGACCACAAGTTCTCAATGGGATTAAGATCTAGGGAGTTTCCAGGCCATGGACCCAAAATCTCTATGTTTTGTTCCATGAGCCATTTAGTTATCACCTTTGCTTTATGTCAAGGTGCTCCATCATGCTGGAAAAGGCATTGTTGGGCGCCAAACTGCTCTTGGACGGTTGGGAGAAGTTGCTCTTGGAGGACATTCTGGTACCATTCTTTATTCATGGCTGTGTTTTTAGGCAAGACAGTGAGTGAGCCAATTCCCTTGGCTGAGAAGCAACCCCACACATGAATGGTTTCAGGATGCTTTACAGTTGGCATGAGACAAGACTGGTGGTAGCGCTCACCTCTTCTTCTCCGAATAAGCTGTTTTCCAGATGTCCCAAACAGTCGAAAAGGGGATCATCAGAGAAAATGACTTTGCCCCAGTCCTCAGCAGTCCACTCCCTGTACCTTTTGCAGAATATCAGTCGGTCCCTAATGTTTTTTTCTAGAGAGAAGTGGCTTCTTTGCTGCCCTCCTTGAAACCAGCCCTTGCTCAAAGAGTCTCCGCCTCACAGTGCGTGCAGAAGCACTCACACCAGCCTGCTGCCATTCCTGAGCAAGCTCGGCACTGCTGGTAGTCCGATCCCGCAGCTGAAACAGTTTTAAGATACGGTCCTGGCGCTTGCTGGTCTTTCTTGGGCGCCCTGGAGCCTTTTTGACAACAATGGAAGCTCTCTCCCTGAAGTTCTTGATGATGCGATAGATTGTTGACTGAGGTGCAATCTTTGTAGCTGCGATACTCTTCCCTGTTAGGCCATTTTTGTGCAGTGCAATGATGGCTGCACGTGTTTCTTTAGGGATAACCATGGTTAACTGAAGAGAAACAATGATACCAAGAACCAGCCTCCTTTTAAAGTGTCCAGTGATGTCATTCTTACTTAATCATGATTGATTGATCGCCAGCCCTGTCCTCATCAACACCCACACCTGTGTTAATGGATCAATCACTAAAACGATGTTAGCTGCTCCTTTTAAGGCAGGACTGCAATGATGTAGAAATGTGTTTTGGGGGTTAAAGTTCATTTTCTGGGCAAATATTGACTTTGCAAGTACAGTAATTGCTGTTAAGCTGATCACTCTTTGACATTCAGGAGTATATGCAAATTGCCATTACAAAAAATGAAGCAGTAAACTTTGGAAAAATTACTATTTGTCTCAATCTCAATACTTTTGGCCATGACGGTAGAGAATGGGGTTGCTAAAAGATGTCCACAAAAAATCCACTCCGATCTAGATGGCTCAATGGTGAATCAGCTAGAATAGAGTTACTAAAATGAGGTCCTCAAAAAATCCACTCCAATACAATGTTGTAAATTATGAGGACTCTGTTGCTGCGCTCTGTTATGTTTCTCCCTGCGAAGCTCCACTCACTCTTTGAAAAACTTGATTCCAGTCACCTCAGCACCAAACAGTACAGATTGGAGGCTACAAGGAACATCCTCAAAATACCCACTCCAATCTAGACGGCTCACTAGTGAATCAGCTAGAATGGAGTTGCTCAAATAAGGTCCTCAAAAAATCCACTCCAATACAATGTTGTAAATTATGAGGACTCTGTTGCTGCGCTCTGTTACGTTTTTCCCCACGTAAAACTGAATGATCAGCGCTGTGTGTGATTATTTATATTACAAAAAGCGATAATAAAATGCAAGTTCGATTAATTATGAAAAAAATAAAATTTTGCCCTTTGGAAATACGTAATAAATATAACAGTTTGAGCAAGTACTTAAAAAATAAAAACATGAAATCATTAGAATTATAAGGCTGATATATATCTACAATGTGTGTACATTCCAATTCCACTACATTGCAGGCTATGAGGATCCGGGAATCTGCTCCATTCTGGACATTGGAGGTGATTTTTTGAGGAACTTCAGTGTAGAAACTGAACTGTCTAGAATGGAGAAGCTGCAGAGAGATCATCAAAAGATCAACTCCGATCCAGTCACCTCACCAGTGAATCAGCTAGAGTGGAGATGCTGGAATGAGATCCTCAAAATATCCCTCCGATCCAGTCACCTGACCAGTGAATCAGCTAGAGTGGAGCTGCTAAAATGAGGACCACAAAATATCCCCCCGATCCAGTCACTTCAGTAGTGATCCGTCTAGAGTGGAGCTGCTAAAATGAGGACCACAAAATATCCCTCCGATCCAGTCACCTGACCAGTGAATCAGCTAGAGTGGAGATGCTGGAATGAGATCCTCAAAATATCCCTCCGATCCAGTCACCTCACCAGTGAATCAGCTAGAGTGGAGATGCTGGAATGAGATCCTCAAAATATCCCTCCGATCCAGTCACCTGACCAGTGAATCAGCTAGAGTGGAGCTGCTAAAATGAGGACCACAAAATATCCCCCCGATCCAGTCACTTCACCAGTGAATCAGCTAGAGTGGAGATGCTGGAATGAGGACCACAAAATATCCCCCCGATCCAGTCACTTCACCAGTGAATCAGCTAGAGTGGAGATGCTGGAATGAGGACCACAAAATATCCCCCCGATCCAGTCACTTCACCAGTGAATCAGCTAGAGTGGAGATGCTGGAATGAGGACCACAAAATATCCGCTTCGATCCAGTCACTTCAGTAGTGATCCGTCTAGAGTGGAGCTGATAAAATGAGGACCACAAAAAAGCAACTCCAAACTAGACGGCTCAATGGTGAATCAGCTAGAATGGAGTTGATTGTTTGAGGACCACAAATAATCAACTCCAAACTAGATGCAACCCTACTCTGACTCCAATCACCCAGCTACAGCGTCACCACGCCTCAGCAACAGGCTGTGTCCGCGCATGCGCACACTTCCGGGTCGGACACTCACTTCCGTTTGACCCTTTTCCTTCCCTCCCCTCACTATTTCTGACACACAGTACTTTACAGCACAACGCAGCAATTTACAGATATAAAAAAAATACACTAACACCTATAGCGACCAGACGCGGTGAATGGAGGATTACAATCCTGTTAGTGTGTAATAATATGACTTTCTTCCAGCGGAAGTGACGTGCGTACTCTGCAGCGCCGCAGTGTTAGAACTCCCCCTTGTGGTTGGCTGGGCTGACGGGCTGTTACTCATTGCTGAATGTCATGGCCGCCTCTACGGGGACAGACTGACCGTCAGTGCGGGAGATCTTCACCTCCATGCAGTACGGCCCGGCTCCTGAGGCCGCCAGTGTCGCGCAGGTGAGGCGTCAGTGCGGGCTGCTCTGTGTTCTGGGGCTCCGGCATCACCTGTAAGAGCCGCAGGCTACAAATTGCAGGTGTGCACAAGACTGATGGGAAAAGTGTCGTGCGATGACGCTTTTTTTTCAGTGCAGTGATTGTGCTCTTCTAATATTGCGACATTTTTAAAAAAAATAATCTAAACTTGCCTGATTGTTTGTCTGCTGTAAGGGCCTGTTCACACAGTGCGTTTTTTTTGGTAAAAAATAAATAAATTTAGTGATAAAAGATTGCATTAAAATTTAGCTTTAAATCTGCATTAAATAAAGGGTAAAATGCAGCAATAATCAGAAAAAAATGTATTTTGGCATAAAAAAACTGCAGCATGTGAACACGGAAAGATTTCTGCAACTTTGCATTTTTTTTTGCAGCAAGGTCGCCTAAAATAAACGAACAACATCGCGGATATTGAACTCCACAACACAAGTTTTGGGAAAACCCGCTAATAAAAAAAAAAAAAAAAAAATGCATCCGGATTTATATGCGTTTGCAATCTTCTGACTTTGTCAATTAAGTTTTATTAAAGGCGTATTCACATGTTGCAATTTTTCCATAGGAAAAAAAAAAAATCGCTGCATTTTATAGGACCAGCAAAGTGAATGAGTTTCCTGAAATCGTATTTTTCTTTCCATTTGCGCCTTTTTTAAAGTCTATTTTATATGTCCATTTTTTTTTATTTATTTACTTTATTTATTTATTAATTGATTTATTTTTTTCCCATTGTCGGCACAGGTTGGAGATCTCAGATGTTTTTGCTTAAATGTCTCCATCTCCCACCCCAGAGGGATTTTTTTTTAATGTCCATCTGCATTTTTTCGCTGAAATGTTGCAACCTGTGGCTTTTTGCACTAAAAAATAGCGAAAAAAAAAATTAGAGCATTTTTTATTCTGGGCAAAAGTTCTGAACACGTGCTCAAAAGAAAATAGGTGACCATAAGACAAAAAAATAAATAAGTGACTTAAAAATATACAAATGATGAATCTGGGACTTTAGTTTTTTTTTATTTTTTTTGTGATTTTTTTTAAATTTATTTTTATAAATCATAATGTGACAAAAAAAGTATTTTTAATTTATTTGTTGTTCCGTTCTTTTCCCATATTTGGTCCATGCAGACCCTCGGTCCACGAAAAAAGAGAATAGCCCCATAAAATGTGCGTCAGTTGGGATAATGCACAACAAGGTGACAAACACCAATGTGTGAATGCGGCTTAATGGTGTGAGAGAGTCTCCGGCAAATCGTCACCTTCTGTCTATATACAAAGCCCGTTTCCATTACCTGGATATTACCACCAGGTAATATTACATTGCACTCTGTATCAGACCGTACAACCATCTTGCTGGGTTGCAATACCATACACCGCCAACAGACAAGAGTGGCGCTGTTTCTAGAAAGAAAAGAAAAAAACACTTTTTTTTTAAATTTTGATCAAACATTTAAGCATCAGAAGTTAATTAACTTTTAGAAACTTTTTTTTTTTAATGTTTGTGAAAGTTTTCATTAGTCAATAACAAAATAACTTCAGGATCCAAGGGATTTTTTTTTCAACAGTAGATGAATCCTTCTCTATATATGTAACTCAAGGCTGTTGGGGAACTATAACACCCATCATGCCATGATGTGGCCATTTCTTGGAGTTGTAGACCTCCGATCCAGATGTTGATTGAGGTCAGATTGGAGGTTGTTGAGGACAGATTGCTGACTGTTTCCCTCATCAGATTCACGTGATGGCTTGGTAAGGTTTTGCTCTGTGTAATCCTCCAGTTCCTCTTCGTTGTTGCACATGACTTGTACACGACTTCCTGGAGGCGTCTTCTTTCCTTGAGAAAGATCAGAAAGGAGCCGTCGTGTTCTCCTGGAATCACCAAACCCAGACTCCTCCATCAGACGTAGATAGAGAAGTGTGATCCGTCACTGCACAGAACACGTCTCCTCCACAGTCCAGTGGTGATGGCTTTACACCACTCCATCCGACACTCTGCATTGTGCTTGGTGATATACGGCTGCATGAAGCTTCCGGCAGGGGCGCAGTGTTTGTGCTCATATTAATACCAGAGGAGGTCTGGACTCTTATTACAGGACCGCTCTGGTATCAGTGAGCTCTTTTCCTTCCTTAATTCCAAAAACAAAAAATGGCCAATCAAGATCATTGCATTTTGGAAGTCAAAAAAAGAAGGGGAGGGAACTGAGCCCCTTTATTTTTCCAGGACAGGGGTCTTTTGTGGTGAAGGTGTGGACAACAGCAGCTGATGCACCGAGTCTTAAAGCGAGGCAATGCTCCCTGGGGATAAAAAAGGTATACACCAAAAGGCAAAAATACTGCCACTGGTTGGAGACGGGTGCACTGTGAGTGAATGTAGTATAAAGTACAGCTAAAGCCTCCTCAAAAAAGATTGAAGCACCATTTATAGGCGGCTGCTTCAGTATTGCTGGCATGTTTCTCTTCACAATCTAGTGGTGTCTGCAGTACCCCCTAAGATCCAATTTAAAGCCTTGCCCTGTACTGACGAGAATGCCAAAACAGCTGACGGGTTTCTCTTCATTTTGGAAGAGTTCTAGTTTTGTCTTATAGGTACTTTGTATCGCCACTCTTTTCTTAAAGGGTAATTTGTCAGTAGGTTTTGCTATGTAATCTGAGAGCACTATGAGGGTGGAGAGACCCTGATTCCACCGATGTGTCACTTACTAGGCTGTGTTTTGCCTTTTCATTAAAATCAGTGATTTATCAGCAGGAGATTATCACTACAGGACGAGGTGTCTCGTGCCTCCTGGTCCAACCATGCCTCCATCACTGATTGTCGGCGCTGCTGTTCTCTTTGATTGGCAGCAGCAGTTACATGGCACCACACTGTCAATCAGTGGCCATTGACTGGCTGCAGCCTTTGCTATTTTGTTCGATTTTACGGAATATTGATGCGCTGCAGCTGATCAGCAACGGCTCATTGGCTGCAGTGGTCACTTGACACTACTGGTAGCAGCAGCGCTGACAATGCTGAAGCGGTGCGGCTGCGGGAGGCGAGTGTATAATGATTTTACCTTCTATGGGGCCCTGAATTGATCAAGTTTTTCAAAATTTTGAAATCCGTCCACAAATAGTTAACGCTGTTGCTCCTGTATTGTATAGCAGTGCGTGACGGAGGCGACTTGAGAGCGTTCGCCCCCCAGGTCTGCAGGGATTGGCTGGGAGCCGCGGCCTCCCCTGTGTACATGGCTCCCTATACATCACAATGACCGGGAATGGACAAAGGTTCCTTTCTTGTTAGTCAGTGCAGGCTACATTTTAACAGGATCCTCGTGCCTCCAGGAGCCCAGCGTCATCTTGTAACCCTTTGTCTGAAGTTGATCTGCAGCTTCAAAGCTAAAAAAAAAAAAAAATCTTCAGTTCTTTAAGGCAAATATTTTATGAATATGCTTGTCCCAGTGCAGCCACAATGAAGATTTTTTTTGTTAGATTACCCTTAAAGGGAATCTGTCAGCAGGTTTTACTATGTAATCTGAGGACTGCATCATATAGGAGCAGAGACCCTGATTCCGGTGATGTCACTTACTGAGCTGCTTGGTGCAGTTATGATAGAATCCCTGTTTTCTCTGCTGTAGATCTCGGAATGCTGAGCCGTATATAACCCCGCCCACACCCCTGATTGGCTGCTTCCTGTGTACACTGTCAGCAAACTGCCAATCAGTGGTGGAGTTACAAATTAACTGGACTGCTGTGCAAGTGATAAAACAGATTGAATTGAAACTACAGCAAACAGCCTAATAAGTGACACATCGCTGGAACCAGACTCTCTGCCCCTACATCATGCTGCTCTGATTCCCTTTAAATAGTAATTTAAATACAATTTTTTTTTTCATTTATTTTGTCCAGCATGGTTTTTTTTTTTACAGGAATGAGGACAAATTCCCTGATAAAGTGATTTAAAAAGTTTTATAACTTTTCCTACTGAAAAAATAAACTTTTTCTAACTCTGCATATATGCTGACTTTTACAGTGGTCACAATCTTGCTCCCTGGTCCATGTTTTTTCTCCCCGGTATCATTGATAGGTCCCCATGATCTGTACACACTGTGTCTTCCTCCTTGGCCTTGTCCTCTCATTATATGGGGTCACTCCCCCGCAGTCCGGTGGGTCATCACCCCCAAGAACATCAGAATGAAGGAGTTGAAAATCTGTTTGCACTTCATGGTATTTCATCACTGACCTTCACAGTCTGGTGGATTTTCGGTGATTGCAGAGTGTAAGAGACCTAAAGATAAGACCGAGCCGCGCGTGTCCCCCATATCACTGGAGGCTGTAATCCACAATCTATCTGTCCCACATGATGGCTCCACGTATCTAGGAGCTGTAATACTGTCAAGTACATGGTGCGTCACTTGCTCAGCCTGTTCATTTTAAGAGCATTAAGCCTACTTACAGGCACAATTAGTATATACGGCACCTCCCTATAAACAACAACAACCTACAAATTTAATGGAAGCAAACAGCCAGTAGCATAGAAATAATAATCTTTATTACCAAAAAAAGCTAACATATTTTTAAAAAGGGAAAATAACTAGCAAAATTTAAAAAAAAAAAAAAAAAAGATCATATCAAACTATACCACTGGAGGGAGCTGATGTTCACTAGTAGTTATAGTTTATAGTGAAAATCAAGAGTAAGCTCCATATGTTAGCAGCGTATGCATAGGCCAGTAGTTCTAAGTAATTCCAAATGGTATTAGCGTCTATACATATAAAGCTAGCAAGTCCACAATAGCATCATTCAAAATAAATGGGAGGATACCCATCCCCCTGGAAGAGGCATCGTGTGAAACGCGCGTTGGGGCCATTATTTTCAAACTCAGGTCATACCTGCTGCTCCCTATTTCACTATAAGCACTTTATATTCTTTGTGACTATATTGGATGTGTAATCCTGTGCACTATACCTTGTCTAATGTGATTGATTTATATGCATTTGCACATAGCACTTGCAATTCTTCACTTTGCTTGTGGTGGCGCTGCAGGAAAAGTGAGCACTTGCCATGGGGTTCACTTGTGGATTACTGATTTTTGAGACGACTTTTACAATAGAAGATTTTAAACCAAACAATCCCTCTCTGGTCATTTCTAAGCGTGGTTTCCATCAAAAGGCGGGTAATAAACGCTTTTTCTCATCATGATCAATGGCCAAAAAATGTCAAAGTCCTCTTGATAACGGGTAACTTTGCTAAATACCCTTGGATTTTTAATTCTATAGTTAATGGCTCATTGTCTAAGATACCGGATACCGCTGCAGTCTATCGTTGGTGACTGATCTCCAAGGCAAAGAGAGCAGCGCTTACAAGCTCTTTCCTCCAGTATGGGGAAGAGCACAGCTGGAATCAGTGGCGTGACAACACCACTGGCCGTAGGTGCCTCTCGAGCGGTGAGTGCGCGCCGCCTCTCGAATGGTGAGTGCGCGCCGCCTCTCGAGCGAGGCCTGATTTCTCATTATCAGTCTTTTTTTTTTTTTCCCTGATTTTATGATTTTATTTTTATCTTTTTATACTTATGGTTTTATTTGTTTTTTTCCCTCTCTAGGCCTGGCTTGACAGTCACGAACGAAGCTTTGGTCATTTTATCGGTGGCAAATGGATAAAACCGAATGGAAGGCAGACGTACGCTACTAAGAATCCAGCAACGGGTGAGTGGTCACTTTCGGAATAATGTAATCAAATCTACACGTAACCTGATCGTCCTGAACTGCAAAGTGTAAATGAGGCTTAAGTATATGATAATGGCAATACCGCCTTTGACCACTAGATGCTGCCATTATACATCTATAATCTTCAGCACATGTAATCTTTCAGTGGACATTGGATTTATCAGGTCCTGGGAAAGCTGGGTGACAACTGATATGGTCACCTCAATGGCTTCTCTTCCAAATAGATTTAACCTAGAAACGGCCCATATTGTCATGGCACCTCCAAATAATTGCAAAAACCTATAAAGGAATGGAAACAAATGCCACCCAGAATCAACATACACAGTATTTTATTAATCAAAACCAAGATGTATAAAACATACTTAAAACAAGGGGAAACCAAGCAGGATTAATCACATCCACTGGCAGTACCAAACTGATCCACATGGAGGAGCCAAAGCACTATTTGTGTATAGTTATAGCAGCACAGATTAATTCATTTTCTATTAACAACTCCTATTAAAGTTTGCATGTATAAGCTGCCCTAAGACGTATTTCACGGAGAACAAGTCCAGTAAGAGTGGGGAAAAATTCCTGCAAAGAAATGGTATGCAACCAATGATTCAATAATGAGCATAAATTACAATAATTACATTTTTAGAACTACAAGTAGAAGGATAGAAAAGTGCTTAACATCGTGTGATAATTACACAGTGGAGTACCCAGACTGCACATATATTGTGGACATAGCAATGTACTTAAGCGGAAAACAATCCTGCTAGACACAAATAAGGTCTGAGCAATATATACTGTAAATTCATAAGAATAGGTCGCGAGACCAATAGCTTTAAGAAAAACGTGCTGAATATAGTGCAGAAAGGTACTGGGCAGGGTAGAAATTAAAACAGATTAATACATAGCTGCATAGTGCAGAGAGTAAGAGATACTACCTGAAGATGTGGTACAGGCCCTGACGCGCGTTTTGCAATTTAGCTTATTCCAGGGGGTTAAATATAGTGGCAGGGGGAGATGTGGTCTTTTTATAGTTGTGCAAGTTCAGTCGTGGCAGCGGTTTGAATGCGGCGGCATTCCCGCCGGCAAACCAGAAGTAGCGTCACGGCCGGTCAGCGTCACACTCACACATAGGTAACACAGGATCCACCATTCACAGTAGAGGATGTCACAGCTCACCTCCTCCTGTACAATGACTGATAACACCTCTATATACAGTAGATAACACAGGATCCACCATTCACAATAGGTGATGTCACAGCTCACCTTCTCCTCCTCCTCCTGTACAATGATTGCCAGTGTGAAAATTTGCAAGACTTTAATATAGATAATAATACGTAAAAAAAACAAACAAAACATAAAAACCTGGCACTTAATTAACAACAGGTCCCATTCCCATGAAGTCGTCTTTTCTCCATTGATTCTTGACCCTGGTAAGTCACGACGTCCATCCCGGGACCGTGTGTCCAGTAATCAGCGACATTGTGAGTGGGGAGGGATTAGGGACGCTGCGGGTTTATTCCAAGGTTAATCTGTGAGCAGCTGTACTGGAGAAGATGTAGGACACTGTAGGACACTGCATCGAGGAGGGGAAATCCTGGCCTGGCACAGCGCCCCCTATACAACATACTGGGAATTGTGCTCAGTGGGACATGTATTTCCGGTCCACGTACAGAACGTGATCATGTGATATTATTGGTGTATTGCATGGCCAATCTACAACACATGCAGAGTACATTGATGTTCTCCTTCAGCCCCATGTTAAAAGGTTGAGGAGTTACCTTCGTGACTCCAGCCACCTCATCAACCTTACTAAGGACATCCAATGGGAAGAATCATTTGTATTTTTAAGCCTTGATGTTACATCCCTTTACACCAATATTGATTGGGAAATTGGTTTATTATGTGTTGAACATATGATCTCCAAAGACACCGGCCTGTCGTCCTCCCACAAATCATTTATTCTATCTGGGTTATCTTTCATCCTTAATAACAATTATTTCACTTTCCTCCAACACACTTACCATCAGATCAAAGGGACCGCGATGGGGTCAAAGGTCGCAGCTACGTTCGCTAATATTTTCATGGGCATATTTGAACTGGTGTTCATCTATGGGGGTCCATTTTGGGAAGGCATTATATTTTACAAAAGATACATTGACGACTTCATTTTCATTCTTAATAAGGACATCGCAGAACCCTCAGCCCTTGCCAGTTTTCTAAATAACAACTGCTGGGGTATTTCCTTCAATTCCGATACAAATAACACCAGTATTCATTTTCTGGATCTGACCTTATTTATAGAGAACAATAGGATTTGCTCCAAGACTTATTTTAAACAAGTGGATGCGAATAGTTCCATCCACTACAGCAGTGACCACTACCAGAAATGGCTGCGTAATATTCCTTTTAATCAATTTCAGAGGATCAGAAGGAATTGCACTTCTGAAAATGATTTTTCAGAGCAATCAGGTATGCTGAAACAGAAAGTTCTACAACAGGGCTATCCCAAAAATCTTGTTGGCGAATCATGTGAAAGGGTAAGGGACACCTGTAGCCAGAATTCACTTCTATTAAAATCTAATTCAGATAAAATGTCCTATGAGCGCTGTGTAAAATTCATCACTACATAGAATTTTCAGCATAAATCATTTAGAGATATTCTGCAGAAGAATTGGCATATTCTGTTAAATGATCCGATACTCAAGAAGATTATCCCAGAAAAACCCTCCATTGTGTATAGGAGAGCCCCCACTCTAAGGAACATTTGAGCCCCCCGTAGGATACACACCCTTTCTACTCTAGATTGTAGCAAGATCAATAATAAGAATAAAACCATCACCAGATGTGGCAAAAAGAACGGCATGTGCGGCATGAAT
Organism: Phyllobates terribilis; assembly: GCF_046119375.1. Lineage (NCBI taxonomy): Eukaryota > Metazoa > Chordata > Amphibia > Anura > Dendrobatidae > Phyllobates > Phyllobates terribilis. The sequence goes on from NW_027364880.1 coordinate 27,012, forward strand.
ATTACTCATGGAGCCGACACTTCTGCATCCACATCAAGCAATGAACGCTTCACAATAAATAGTAATATGTCCTGTGACACTGATTCTGTCATATATCTGATTGAATGCACATGTCCCAAGCAATATGGCGGTAGAACTATGCAACCCTTTCATAAAAGACTAAATTCTCATAGGCATAATGTCGCTACAGGTTTTTTAAAACATGGTTTATCACGACATATGGCAATCCATCACAATAAAGACTTTGGGTGTCTTAAAATCCTGCCCATAGAGCATATTCCATGCACCACTCCCAATAGAATTCAGGGTCTCAATAGGAAAGAGATATACTGGATAGATCAACTAAATACTTGGAAACCTTGGGGTCTCAATGAAATATCAGAGGTTTTTATTTGAAAGCACTGACAAATATAATTGACCTCTACATGGTCAGGAACATGTGTCTTGGCTTGTTCTTGATCCACTGTCCCGATCCAGGGTTTCACTGAGTTCAGTTTCCTTTCTTCTTATGATCATTGCGTTCTGTTCCCAGTAGTCTGCACCATTCCCTAGGACACTTTCAGTGCTCATCATACCACCTAGTGGACATTAATGCGCACGACTATTCTCTAGTACTACACCGATAATACGGACACACTCCTAAAGAAATTATTCATGTTGCCGATACGATCACATATTCTATTATAAGAAGAATTAAAATTATTTTGTTTAGTATGTAGGTATAAGTTAGATATATCGTCTAATATCCGTTTATTACCTCCTATCAGAACAAGATCAATCACAATATACATGAGCACCCGTGGCTTAGAGGGTTGTACCATGATTAAGATCTAAACATGATCCATTTGATTGCAATACACCAGGTTCAATTCCTGCTTCAGGAATTATCTATATATTTTAATTATTTATTATATTTTTTTTGCATTGAACTATATCGGTTTTTAATTAATTTTTAATCATGCTAGCAATATTTTATTCCCGATGCATATATACATTGATGGATACTCAAATTTCTGCCTTTTTATTGATTGTATTTTTCTGCCTTAACGGCCACATTGTTTTGGCGCCAGTTGTTTTCACATTTTTTGTATATATATGTCCACTCCTTGCTATACCGGACACAAGCTATGCACTGATGAAGTGGACAGGACGTCCAGGAAACGCCTCTTATTTTAGCTTCTAAATAAATGGATTCTTAACCAACCACTGGGTATTGCATCACTTCGTGTGACCCGGAGGAGTGGAATCATGGGCACTTTCTTGCATCCACAACTTCTGGTACATTCCCTTTTCGGCATATGATTTTCTATATGTTCTCAGCCTGATATCCCTCCTAACTGATGTCTACTGCTTCCACAGCACGAAGACTTGCTGAGCCTTAGAAAGAAATGATTGCGCTCTTGGACCCAACCCCTGCAGTACTTGTCCATGGGGGCGCCAAATAACATGGAGAAAAAAGTGACAGAAGCTGAGGAGCACACCAGGATTCTTCAAGGAGGAATAGACAGGATCTCTGGAAGAGTAAGCAGCATTATTATCACACACATCCTCTCTTCCTTCACGTAGGTCATGAATTTAGGCTATATGGTACGAGTATAAACCAAAGCGGAACTGACTAAGTAAAAAGTAGAGTTGCTGAGAAGCGGCAATAAGTGTAACAATAAATTCTCTTTAAATGGAATCTGTCAACAGGTTTTTATGTAATCCAAGAGCAGCATGACGTAGGGGCAGAAATTCTGATTCCAGCGATATGTCACTTGTTGGTCTGCATGCTGTCATTTTGATACGATCACTGTTGATTGTATTAGAGCAGGTTGACTAGGAAGCACAAGACCCCTAGTCCTGTAGTGATAATCTCCTTCTGATAAAACACTTATTGTATCGAAACAGCTAAAAACAGACTAGTAAGTGACACATCGCTGGAATCAGGGTCTCAGCACCTACATCATATTGCTGACAGATTCCCTTTTAGAAAGCATGTCCATCCACAATATTTTTCCTTTTAGGAAGATATTGAGTTTGCTTGTGACTGGTGGTAATGCTGTAATAGGCACAACGTTTGGATAATTGTAGTGTTAGATTGTACCTTTACTCCAACCAAATTCTACACCCACATTCACCCATTGTTTATTGCAGATGCTGACTGATCTAGAACACGTTTACCCCCAGTGGTTTGGACCAATCGATGTAACGGCACCACAGGGCGATTCCTACGTGTTCCCCGTCTACCACTTGCTTCACTGTTTCCGCAGAGATTCCCACAAGATTGACAGCTACTTGAAGATCCTGCGATGTCGCCTGATACACGCCAACTGCTAGGGACGGGAGCATTGTACATTATATGCCAGCATTTATCTCTGGTGCCTCAAAGTGGACATTTTAGATTGGTAAACAAATAAAAAAACAACTAATTGAGAGTTTGTGTTCCAACCTGTTTTTTTTAGAAAATGAGAGCAACATTATTAATATTTCTCACATATTGTCATTTCATATACAGTATAGAGGTAGCAGGTAAGGAATAGAGGATCACGGCAACTGCCAGGAGGACAACTCCGTATATAATATTATGGCATATTGCCAGGATATAATATTGTGATTGGAGATGATCCACACTCTGGTTCCACCACTGATCCTGAGAATGAAGGCATGGGGAACCTATCAGCTTTTTTTTTTCTGCACAGCTGTGCTCCCAACCACCCACCCACAGTGCAAAAAAAAAAAACCTAAAAAAACAATAGGTATAACCGTAATCAAATTGATAATTGGGAGCAACGATTAGTGAGAAGGATATAATATTGTGATTGGCGATGTTCCATCCACTGATTCTGAGAATGAAGGAATGGGGAACCTATCAGCTTTTTTTTCCTGCACAGTTGTGCTCCCACCCATTGCACAAAAATACCCTAAAAAAATATGCACGTACTCAAATTGTTAATTGGGAGCAATGATGAGTGTGAAGGGATATAATATCTTGATTGGTGATGGTCCGACCTCTGGTTCTGCCACCGATCCCAAGAATGAACGAATTGAGAACCTATAAGCTTTTTTTTTTCCTGCACAGCTGTGCTCCCAACCACCCACCCATAGTGCAAAAAAACCCAATAGATCTAACTGTACTCAAATTGTTAAATTGGGAGCGTGAAAAAAAACACCAAGGTTACTTACCGGTAGCCGGTTTTTCCTGAACCCATGACAACACACCTTGAGAGAGGGATCCGCCCCACCAAGGACAGGAAACCGTCTGAAATAAAAAGGCGGTACCTTTCCCTCGCTTCAGTTGGATTACAGAGCATTGAGAGGACCTCCAGAAAAGGTTAGACACATAACCAACACCTACTATATATATATATCACCCAAAATGTAAAGTGCTTCACCAGGGCGTGAGAAAGACGGGGGGGGGGGGATGACTACGGGTGCTGTCATGGGTTCAGGAAAAATTGGCTACCGGTAAGTAACCTTGGTGTTTTCCCCTCACCCATGCCAGTACACCTTGAGAGAATTTTGGAAAATATGAGCACCCTAGGGAGGGACCACCGCCTGAAGTACCCTTCTCCCAAAGGTAAGGTCAGAGGAGGATAGATCCAACCGATAGTGCTTATAGAAGGTGGATGGTGCAGACCAAGTAGCAGCTTTACATATCTGGTCAATCGAGACATCTGCTCTCTCTGCCCAGGAGGTTGCAACAGCTCCGGTGGAATGAGCTTTAATACCGTCCGGTGCCGGAACACCTGTAGATGTATAAGCTAGACAAATGGCCTCCCTAAGCCACCTAGCAATAGTTCCCTTTGATACCCCGTGACCTTTCCTACTCCCCTGAAAGGCCAGAAACAAGGACTTGTCCTTCCTCCACTGACTAGTCATGTCTATGTACTGTAGTAATGCCCTTCTAACATCTAGATTTTGGAACCTAACCTCCCCAGGGTTTTTAGGGTTACTGCAGAAAGAGGGAAGTACAATTACAGTGGAATCTGGATACAACTTTTGGAAGGTACGATGGATCTGTACGCAGGACGACCCGGTCATCATGAATTTGGGTGTATGGGGGATCAACAGAAAGGGCCTGCAGGTCACTCACCCTACGGGCCGACGTTAGGGCCACAAAGAGGATGGTTTTGAGGGTGAGGATCTTTGGAGAGATAACCTGCAGGGGTTCAAATGGGTCGCCAGAGAGTGCATTTAAAACCAAATTCAGGTCCCAGGGAGGAAGAGCCCGAACTGGCTTAGCTCTGGAACAGGATTTAATGAATCTAGAGACCCATCTGTTCCCTGCCAGGTTACAATTATAGATCGCCCCTAGGGCGGACACCTGAACTTTAAGTGTTCCCGTAGCCAACCCTAGGTCACGTCCCTTTTGTAAAAACTCTAGGACTTCTCTAACTGGAGGTTTATCCGACAATGGGGAGTCTATAAAATCCAGGAATTTTCAACAGATTCTGGAATAAATTTTAGTTGTTATGGGCTTTCAACTACCCAACAGGGTAGAAACTAGGCCTGGTGAAAACCCCCTATTGCTCAGTAACAACCTCTCAAATTCCAAGCCGCCAGATGGAAACCTTTGGCTTGTGCATGGAATATTGGCCCCTGGATGAGAAGGTCCGGCCTGTCAGGCAGGACCCAGGGATCTGATTATCCTCGCCCCCTCCTCCCGAATTTTCCTCACAACTGCCGGGATCATCACTATCGGTGGAAAGGCGTAGGCCTTCCTGAACTTCCAGGGAATGTGGAGAGCGTCTACAGCATAGGGATTCTCTGTTGGATTTAGTGAACAGAATCTCTCCACCTTCCTGTTCGCCCTGGTGGCGAACAAATATATGTCCGGTGACCCCCATATCTGGATAATCTTTTGGAAGACTATCGGGTTTAGAGGCCACTCTCCTTGTCTTAAAGTGTGGCGACTGAGGAAATCTGCTCTTGAATTTTATACCCCCGGATGAAAAGAGCACTGAGGGATGGGAGATGTTGTTCTGCTAGATGCAGGATCCTGTTTGCCACTACCATAAGGGAGTGAAATCTTGTTCCTCCCTGGTGATTTATATATGCCACTGTCGTCCGATTGTCGGACCTGATCTGGACATGGCGACCCTGTATGTGGGGAAGGAAGCTTATCAAGGATTTCTCCACGGCCAAAAGCTCTTTTAGGTTTGATGACGCTTCTTTTTCGTGACGTAGTAAGAGCCCCTGAACTGAGAACTCTGCCAGATGACACCCCCAGCAGGAGCCACTTGCATCTGTTGTAATTGTGTGGTCGACTGGTTTGGACCATTGTAAGCCTGCGGTCAGATTCTCCCTGTTTGTCCACCAGGAGAGGGAGTTTACTGTCTCCAAAGACGGAGAGTTTTTTTTCCTATATGTCCGTTGAAGGATTTCTGAGCCGACAGGACCTCCCACTGAAGAAGCCTCATATGACTCTGGGCCCATTTGACTGCCGGGAGACAGGAAGTCATGGAGCCTAGTAGGGACATTGCTTCTCTCAAGGACATCACGGGAGACCTTATTGCCCTTGAGACCAGGCTGATTATTTTGCAAACCTTGTCTTCCGGGAGGAAACAGGATTGGCGTTGGGAATCTAGGGTCAAATCCAGAAAGATCTGAGTCCTTGAGGGGGATAGCTTTGATTTTTGAATATTTATTAACCACCCCAGGTGATATAAAGCTGTCTGGACCTCTAAAAGTTGAGAGGAACAGTGGTCCTCCGATTTCCCTATTATCAGAAAGTCGTCCAGATAGGGAACAATCACCACGTTCTTGATTCGGAGAAAAGCTGTCACCTCCGCTATAACCTTTGTAAATACTCTCGGTGCTATCGAGAGTCCAAAAGGTAGGGCAGTGAATTGGAAATGTCTCAATTGACCTTGGATGAACAGGGCTACCCTTAGGTACTTCCGGTAGTCTGGATGGATTGGGACGTGATAGTAGGCATCTTTTAGGTAGATGACTGCCATGAAACAATTGTGGTGTAAGAGTTTCACTGCAGAGTTCACTGATTCCATATTGAAAGTCTGGTTGATTATCAGCTGATTTAGACTTTTGAGGTTGACAATGGTCCTTAAGGACCCATTTGGTTTTTTATCACAAACAGGGGGGAATAAAATCCCCTCCCCATTGTGAAACTGGAACTTCGTGAAGGACCTGCTTGTTGACTAAGTCTAATACCTCTGATTCTAGAGCCATCTGCTCCTCCCTGGACTTCCTCCTGGAGGTGATCATGAAGGTTCGGTGAGGGACCTGACAGAAGCGTATCTTTAGGCCGTTCTTTATGATATCCAACACCCAGGGATTTGAAGTGATGGCTTCCCAAGCTGGGATAAAATGGGAAAGCCTTCCCCCGACCTCTAGCCTCGCGTCATTGGGGAGATTTTTTGGAACTGGAGGATGGTCCTCCAAGCATGTAACCAGAGTCCTTTTTAGATCTGGGCTCCCATCTTTTCCTTTATCCCGGAGGGCGACCCTGGTTAAATCTCTTCTTCCGAAAATAGGACCTTTTTGTTTCACCCGTGAACCCTGGGAAACCTCTCTTTCTGTCGCCAGCCTTCTCCAAAAACTCGTCCAGTTTTTGGCCAAACAAAAGTTTACCATCACAAGGAAGAGAACAAAGCTTATGCTTAGATTGTAGATCTCCCGGGCAACCCTTGAGCCACAGGGCTCGTCTGGCAGCATTAGACAAATTTGCAGACCTGGCAGCGAGTTTAACTGAATCCACTGAGGAGTCGGCCAAAAAAGCAGATGCTGCTTGTAGCAAAGGCAGATTGGAGAGGATTTTATCTCTGGACATCTTTTTATCCTTTAGCTGGTCTCCTAATTGCTGAAGCCACACCATAAGTGACCTAGCGACACAAGTGCCTGCTACCGCTGGCTTCAGGCCCCCTGCTGCTGCTTCACAGGTGTGACGCAGGAAGGAATCTGCCTTCTTATCCAGAGCATCCTTTAGACTGCCCGAATCTTCCAGGGGTAGGGACGATCTTTAGGATAATCGGGCGACAGACCCGCCAACTTTAGGAATTTTGTCCCAGGACTCAGAGACATTATCCTCGAAGGGGTACCTCCTTTTAGAGGATGAGGACAATACTCCTGATTTCTCCGGCTTCCTCCATTCCAGGTCTATAAGGGTCTGAATTTGGGGATTCACTGGAAAGGAGCGTCTTTTTTTCCTCCAGGCCTGCGAACATATCTTCCAGGGACCTGGCTGCCTTCTCCTCCCTCAACCCCATGGTAGATCTGACCGCTCTGACCAACTTGTCAGTATCCTCAATAGGGAAACAGGGCCTACCACTGTCTGATGAAGAGGAGGATGCCGAGGCAAAGATCCTCTGACTGGGAGGATAAATCATAGTCAGAGGAGATATCTTTATGGGATCTCTTTTTCCACTTTAGTAAGCCTTACAGGGAATCCTGCACCTCTGAACGGATTACGGACCTCAAATTAGAAGCGAAATCCGGGGTGCTCTCCGCTATCGTTTGGTTAATACAGCTTGCACAAAGCTGTTTCTGCCAATCTATGGAAAGGGGGGCCTGGCATAAGGAACAAACCCAGTGGGTTCTTTTTGCCACTACTCTTCTTCCTAAGGAATGAAGGACATAATAACTTTCCATTACTATTAAGTGACATTCACGAAGATCACTCACCCCTGAAGTCACAAAAGGGTACCGGATTTTGAGGCTGTGGCGGGACATAAGATGAATCCCTTCTGGATGGCCCTGAAGCGTCCGACACCTTACTCCTCCTGCTGCCGCTGCGGTTGCTGGAGCGGCCGTCCGTGTGCGAGGTGTCCGACTGCTTCTTCCGCTGGCGTTGATGCGGTGGAGGGGTCAGCTGCTGCTGCACCTAGCTGTCCTGGTCTGCCATAGCTGCTACACCTGAGCTTGAGTATAAGCAGCGCTTGTCAGGAGGCCCCCACCTTAAATAGGGCACATCCGGACCTCCTCCGGTCCATGTGTCCTCCCCCCTCCTGACACCCACCGGCCGATCTTTGAAAAAAAACGGCCGGCAAGCGTTTACAGGGCGCCGCCATCTTGGTTCCGGGTGCAGCCCCCGACGTCATCGGGCACGCCTCTCCAAGCGTGCACCGCGCCGTGACGTCAGGCGCGTCATATCCGGAAGACACTGCTCCCAGCGTGCGACCACCCAGGAGCCTGCGGCAGGGAGAGGACAGCGCAGCGGTCTGCGGGGAGCCGGAGCCCTCATAACCGCATGCGCCTGCTCGAACACGGCTCCAGGGAACCGCGGACGGCGCTTCTGGGACCCGGAACCCGGTGCACAGGCAGGTGCCCGCACTTCCACACCGGAACGGGCCCAGGTAAGAAGACACCCTTCTTCAGACAGGTTCCCATCAAGGACAGGAAACCAACTGAAGCAAGGGAGAGGTACCGCCCTTTTATTTCAGACGGTTTCCTGTCCTTGGTGGGGCGGATCCCTCTCTCAAGGTGTGTTGTAATGGGTGAGGGGAAAATAATGCATCCACTTCTTTCTAAATTAGGCTGTCAGACCCCCAAGAATGACATCCTAGTAATATGCCATGACTTATACCTCTTTAAATGTATGCAAAGAATAAACCTAGATATCCAGGTATACGTTCTATTGATTGATTTCTATAAGGGCCTATTTACACATGGAAATGTGTATCTGCTACGTACATGAATGATCGGCTGCAGCCCTTCCACTTGGCCAGTCAATGGATCCGCAAACCACAACAAGTAATTCAAGGAGATGGAAAAGTAAAAAAAAAAATTCTAGTAACATTGCATAGCGTACTGGCGATTGCGCTATTTAACTTGTCATCAGTGATTGACGGCATATAAATGGTTAAACAGCAGTGATTCACGCTCCGCTCTGGCCGCTGCTGTTACAGCAAGATGTCGGCTGTGTAGGATGGGGGCTCTGCTCCTGAGCCCACCCGAAACAGCAATCCAATGGACGGTTTCACACACCACATTATCCAGTGGTGTTTAATTTGCTTTTCTATTTAGGAAACAAAACCGTTTTAATAAAGTTTTCCTTCTCTGGTATCTAGGAGCCATTTCAGCTATTTGTAAAGGGAATCTGTCAGCAGGTTTTTCTTGGCTATTCTGAGAGCAGCATGATGGGGTGAGCGCCACACTAGGAGTAGGACCATTGAGCCCAGAGCTATTGCAAGACGTGCAGACAATATATACCAGGTATGAATGAATCCAATGCAACATTATTGTTACTTGGGAATTAACCTACTTGGATATAATACAACCCTTGATATATGTATATACCAAAAGGTCATTATCTTGGGAATGCCTATATTGGCTTTTATTATTTAGGATTATATCCTTTTACTATGTGACCTAGGATATACTATCAGTATGCATTAGCACAATTGGAGCTACTACTATCCAGCCCTGATGTCTCTGCAATTCAAATATTTACATTATACCTCCTCACTATTATATGGTATTACTATATATATGTGTGTGTGCTCTTTTCTTTTGCCGCCATGTACCCAAATTGTTATAATAAAGTTCTTTTTTAACACATTGACCCCTTGTCGGATGTACTATATATTGGTTGTTGTTGAGAGCAGCATGATGTAGAGACAAAGACCCTGATTCTAGGGACGTCTCACTTACAGGGCTGCTTGTTGTAGTTTTGATAAAAATCACACTTTTATCAGCAGAAGATTATCACTAGAGGACTAGTAAACCTGCTGCCACGTAGTCCAACCACGCCCCCCACCACTGATTGGCAGCTTTCTGTGTACACTGTATATAAACTGCCAATCAGTGGTGTGGGTGGGGTTATTATACAGAGCTCAGCATTCAGAGATCTGCATGAGAAAAAAAAACTGTAATTTTATCAAAATAACACCAAGCAGCCCAGTAAGTGATACATCGTTGGAATCAGGGCCTCGGATTATGCTGCTCTCAAATGGGGTAGCAAAAACCTGCTGACATATTCCATTTAAAGGGGCAGCTGCTACTAAATCCAGACATGGTGCAAAATTTAAATTCTGCTGCAGATTTACTGCTGTAGATTTTTAATTCCTAAAAATCCATGTAGATTCAGAGGATCTCAACCTTTTCAATGCAAATTATTTTCAAGACTTATTCACAGATATTATGAAATATTACAGTATAAATAAAAAAAAAAAAAGAAAAAAGCACAATACCTAAACTCCCTCCTTGGGAAAAATATACGGCAAGTATAAGAAAGACAAAAATTTATTCTGGAGTCATATTGAAGTCTAAATAGAATTGTAAGCATACAATGTAAACAGCAGCGAATGTAAGTAGGATCCACAGGATCTATATAAGAGGAACGTTTTCCAAAGCTGATCTTCTGAGCCCACCGCTATGCTGGCTGGACCGGCATTGTGATCGTCAGCACCTGGAATATACGTCACGTTTTACTGCAGCTCATAGAACCAATGATAAGACGCAGAGCAGTGCGAGGCTTGTGACTCGCTATACACAAAATATACGACATGTTTGATGAATGGCATAAAGGAAAGCCGATGCATTCAGATGTCTCTGGGCAACTATATGTTGAGATAGGATGCTGCCCCTCACCCTGACAGGAACTTATCTATCTGCTCACTCATCATGACAGGTTTACAGCATGTTGACTCATGGACGTGATCAGTCAGTCAATCGATGACATAGATGCAAATTCTTGATTCCGACAGGTAGGTCAGAGATGTCCGTCTCAAACAGTTTACCTTCACCCATCTAGGATGGATGGCTGCTGACATCGTTGGCCATTATGTCCATAAGCAATTATTATCCTGTAATTGCGATGTACAGTACAAATTTATATTGTGGTACCGTGCTAGCCAGAAAATTTGATGTAAATACATTTATGCCCAAAAATGGCAAAAGTATTCTCGGAGTGATACCTTTATTGGCTAACCAGAAAAAAATATATTACTCTGTCGCCTCATTGGGGGACACAGGACCTTGGGTGTTATGCTGCTGTCCACTAGGAGGCGACACTAGGCTTAATCTGAAAAAGATTAACGGTGGCTCCTCCTCGGCAGTAAACACCCCCTGACGGCGTCAGCCATGTTCAGTTTTTTGCTTAGTGTCGCAAGAAGGCACACCTAAAGATTTTTACTCCATTTTTTTCTGATTTTTTCTTTTTCCATGGAGTTACAAATGAAGATAAGTGGGTCTCTGGAGAGACCCCCGGCATGGCTCCTCCTCTGCCCCCTTCTAGGGGTGCACAGTTGAAGTCGAGACGTCTCCTTACCATGTCGCTCCTTCCCCAGCCCCTCGGGTGTTGGTTCGAAGTTGAGACCCCCCCTCCTTCCCCAATTCCTTTTGGTCTTGGGTTGAGGTCGAGGGAGGATTACAGCCTCCTGACTGTGAAGGCAGCACCCTCCCTGTCACGAAAAACACTTGGTCAGACCTTGCAGCCCTCTGGCGCCCCCTTATCCTGCTGGTCAACCACGGTATTGACCGAGGATAAGCACGGGCGCAGCTGCTCTAATTTATGTCGACTATTGTGGCACGTGATGTGACAGGACGTATATATACCACCAGTTCCTTCCAGGAACGTATATATACCTCCGTCCAGCCACCCTCAAACCACAATATCACAAATACCGGTATACTGCCACCACCGATCGCTTAACAGGTTGATCGGGTACCTGTTAGGTAACGTGAATTAGCGGGTGAGGAACGTGTTTGCTCGACATAGGACAAGAAGAACGAAGCTGGTAAATAATAATGAAATACTCCCGAAAGTGGGCAGTGTTTACAAAAGATATACAAGATTTTATAAAAGAGACAATTTACATATATGCATAAAACAGTTATTAAAATACAAGGGGTAAATAATAGCAAAACCTGCGCCACGAGGTGATGGTCTCAGATTGTGTGGGGTGCACGGCTCCCCGGAAACTAGGTGTGATTCCTCCATGCAGCGAAGAGTGCTTGCGTCTGACGTCCCTGGTTAAGAATGAAGTAAAATGTCCGTTCTGGTTTTTAGTAAGGGGCCAAAACACTAGGAGACACCCATGTTGTTTACCTCACACGGTTTTGTGAACCCACCCAGCTGCCTAAGACATAAAAAGCCTTCAGATTTCATATCTTGGTATGGGGGGGTCTCACATCCAAGATGGATACATCATGTTTGCCGTCACCAATATTCATGAAGATGGATATCAAATATCAGAACCCATTTCCTGGGTTTCTGGTGGTTTCCCAGTTATGTAAGATATACCGGCATAATTGGAAAAAGGTGAACATCCCAAAAATGTGGTCCCTGTGTTTGTGACAGTCATGTGCATTATTAAACTCGACATTAAAAGTTTGTACAGTTAGACAATAGGATTTTGGAGGGAATTTCCAGTTTACACCAGTATGCTTGCTCTGGCTGAGGTTTTATGGCGGTAATAAAAATTCCTTGTTTGGGGAAAGCAAGAGTGAATTCTATGTAGGACCATTCTAAATGAGCAGGGGATGGAGATTTAAGACATCTCTCATTTTTAAAACTAGGACAAAAATACATTTTGCCTGACACTCCCCAATCCCCCTCATGGGGGCATTAGGTTTAGACACCGCAGGTAGGATTTGTGCAGACAGCAATATATAGCTCCCAGTAGCTGTCGCTCTGCACCAACGTTCAGGAATCGCAGCTCCGCTGCAGACTCCTGATGGACCGGGGGACAGTACTGGCAGAAGGACACACAGAGACACAGGCTGGCTTCAGCTCTGTCTCTCTGCCGGCACCAGCGCTACAGTGCCTCAGAGGAACCCTTTAAGGGCTCCCTTTTAATATAGTATCCCACCGCCTTTCCTGCCATTAAAAACCGGGGGGGGGGGTCCGATTCAGATCCGGTACCCCCTCGGACTACCGCGCCGGCCTGCAGCCCTTTTGGGCATACATTCTAAATTTACACCGCCTAGCTGAAGCCGCCGCCCACTCTCCGCGCCCCGCCCCCCGGATGACCAATATGACACTACACAGTGTCATACAGGGGGCGGAGACGAACTGAAAGGGCGCGCTTTCTAGCAATACGGCCGCCTTTCCAGCGCTCCGCCCCCTTTCTTCTCCACACTCCGGCGGCCATTAACCAGCAGAGGGAGAACGGAAGGAAGTTAACGCTTCACATACCGGTCGCCAGCTGGTCTCTGGGGAGCACAGGATCTTGGATTTTACCGGCGCTGTACTACAGCACACTAAGGTGGGATAAAATTACAGCTACAGTCTCGACTCGGCTGTGAAGTCTATAACTTTCTCTGCATTGCTGGCCCCCTCTGCAAAGCCACTCTGCATCGCTGGCCCCATCTGCATCATCCCATACCACACGGTCATCCCCTTCCAGTGTGAGACACCGTACTCACAGCTCATCTAGACCGTCCCCTGACAGGGACAGACAACGCAGATCCCCACAGCCATCCCCGACCAGAGAAGGTCTCCGCTCCGGTTCTCCCAGCAGGAGTCGCCTTAGCGAGATACAGGATTCGGAAGACATCTGTGATTCAGACTCAGACAAGGAAACCGAAGGGTCCCTGATCCCTATTCGCCCGGGCAATACAGTGCTAGTTGATGATTTAATCTCATCTATCCATTGGGTGCTGGACATCTCCGATCCACCCCTGGAGACACCAGGACATAAAATTTCCTTTGAAGGAGTCCTGAAACCGCCTAAGGTGTTCTTTGACCACCCAGAGTTTAAGGCGATCCTTAAAAAGCAGTTCTCACAACCTGAGAAAAAGTTTACTAATCGCAAATATCTGGAGGCGCGGTACCCCTTTCCACAGGAGGTCACCAAAAAGTGGACAGATCCACCTGAAGTGGATCCTCCAGTCTCCAGACTAGCAGCACTTTCTCTGCCAGATAGCTCAACCCTCAGGGACACAGCAGACCGGCAGGTGGAACGCATGGCCCGTTCAATTTTCGAGGCCGCAGGGGCCTCCCTGGCTCTCACGTTCGCCTCAGTTTTTTTGGGCTGCCAAGGCAATCCTGGCCTGGGCCCAAAATTTACAAACTGGCCTACAAAATACCTACCCCTGAACTGTCGGACCAAGCGGCCCAAATAGCAGTCGTGGTAGATTACAAGCTCCATGCAGCTCTGGATTCTGCAATGGGTGCAGCCGGGATAGCTTCATCACAATTCGGTGTATCCTCTGGCTGCAGGAATGGAAAGCAGATGCAGCTTCAAAGAAGTCCCTCACTCACCTCCCGTACCTCAGTGGTCGGCTTTTCGGTGAACAGTTGGACACAATGATATCCAACGCCACCGGGGGTAAAAGTATCTCTCTCCCCCAACTGAAGCCCAAACACACTTACAAAAAGCGCAATCAGGCACGTTACCGATCCTTTCGGAACTCTTCCGGCTGATCCGTCTCACGACCAGCAAAGAATAACAGCCGCGCTCCACGCTGGGACAACTCGAGGTCGACGCAAAAGTCGGACAAAACCTGGCAAACAAAGGCAGGCCAGTCAAAATTTAAGGGAGGAAAGTCTTGCACTTCCTCCTCATCATGACTCACGAACTCTGGAAGACACCCCACCTGTAGGCGGCCGTCTTTTGCTCTTTCACCAGCTCTGGCTGCCTATTACAGAAGACAGGTGGATCAGGGAACTAGTGTCTTCAGGATACAAGATAGAGTTCACTTCCAACCCGCCAAACAGATTCTTCCTGTCTGTTCCCCCAAAACCGCCAGCCAAGGCTCGTGCCTTCCACCACGCGGTTTCATTACTTCTCCAAGCAGGTGTCTTAGTAACGGTCCCTACGGCCAAGCGCTTCCAAGGGTTCTGCTCAAATCTATTCGTAGTCCCCAAAAAAGGAGGCAGCGTACGGCCCATATTGGATCTAAAACAGCTCAACAAATAAGTACGGGTACGTCACTTTCGCATGGAGTCCCTTCGGTCCATCATTGCGTCCATGGAGACGGGAGAATTTCTCGCCTTCATAGACTTTCAAGACGCATGCCTCCATATACCAATTGCACCGGCTCAACTTGAAAAAGTCATCACCAACCCCGAGTCAATCTCTGACCTTTTTGGGAATGTTATCCAACACCCTCAAGGGTCTAGTACTCCTCCCCAAGGACAAAGCACTGCCTCTCCGAATAGGGGTCCGCATCCTACTTCGCAAACCCCCTCAGTCTCTCCGGTTTGCCATGAGAGTCCTTGGTAGGATGGTGGCGGCAATAGAAGCGGTCCCATTTGCCCAGCTTCACCTCAGGCCTCTCCAACTAGCCATCCTCAAGTCATGGGACAGGAATCCTTTTTCCCTCGACAGGGAGTTTCAGTTGACGTCATCAACCAAGAGATCCCTGCACTGGTGGCTCAAACCAACCTCGCTAACAAAGGGGAAATCCTTTCTCACGAGTCAATGGAAGGTTCTGACCACCAATGCGAGCCTGATGGGTTGGGATGCGGTACACCTGCACCACAGAGCACAGGGCAAGTGGTCCCCAACAGAAGCGACCATGCCCATCAACATCTTGGATATTCGTGCCATTCTCCTGGCGTTGAGAGCCTTCCATCATTTACTGGCAGCCACTCACATCAGAGTACAGTCAGACAATGCCACGGCTGTGGCATACGTAAATCACCAAGGGGGGACCCGCAGTGCCCAGGCGATGCGAGAAGTGACACACATTCTCCACTGGGCGGTAGCCTTCTTATAGGCATAATTATGTTATTCATGTTACGTTCCTCCTACTGCTTTTGCACAAAACTGAACATGGCTGATGCCGTCAGGGGGTGTATACTGCAGAGGAGGAGCCACCGTTAATCTTTTTCAGATTAAGCCTAGTGTCGCCTCCTAGTGGACAGCAGCATAACACCCAAGGTCCTGTGTCCCCCAGTTAGAGGCTAAGAGAAAGAGATTTGACGATGAGTACACAAAAATCTCCTTACAGAGCACACAGGCTCCTTCTTCAGGCAGGATTACAAATGTTATGAATTCATT
Source organism: Phyllobates terribilis (assembly GCF_046119375.1). Lineage (NCBI taxonomy): Eukaryota > Metazoa > Chordata > Amphibia > Anura > Dendrobatidae > Phyllobates > Phyllobates terribilis. Next base: position 42,902 of record NW_027364880.1, read on the forward strand.
TGTAATATTGCCTGAAGAAGGAGTCTCTGTGCTCTGAAAGCTTGCATATATATATTTTTTTTCTGGTTAGCCAGTAAAGGTATCACTCCGAGAATACTTTTGCCATTCTTGGGCATAAAAGTATTCACATAGAATTATCCCCTAATTAAAACAATTTATTTTTGCTAAATAAATGTATACATTTTTTAAAATTTTATTTTATACATTTTCTCAGAGAACCTCTTTAAGAAGGAGATTTCAGAATGGGCTATAAGACATGTCCAACTTTGCTTTATTGTCTCACCTTACTGTCCTTGTTGAACTGAGCTCCACTTTGTTCTTGGATGATATTGTAAGGAATGAAGACGTCTAGATGATACAAATCGGGACGTCCGACTAAGACTATTCTGTCTTCACCCAAGTCCAACACGAGATCTAGCAGAAGACTGTAAAGAGAAGACCAGCGTGGTAACAACGCTTATGTCGCTGAATGCTTCTGTACGGGAAAGAAAGTTGTAACCAACAAGTGCACAAAAATCTAAACTTTTATCTAGATATGTGGCCAACTAGAAGTTACTGTGTAGCTCCAGACGTCTCATACATTAAATCTGACACTTGGAGTAACTGCTCACAGAAAATGCTTCAAATATTTTTTATGATTCACACGGCATTAAAAGGGGTTGTCCACCACTTTAATACTAATGGAATATCCTTAGGATAGATCATCAATATTAAAGTGCCAGACAACCCCTTTAAGTGAGGCATAATGAATGGTACCAGAATTTCAGATAATGTAGCCTTCATTAGGCAGAAGGCCCAGTCGGTTATATGAAGAAATCTGGGGTCCCCAAAAGCAAACCCAGTAATCACCAGATTCCCGTGTGGTGACTACTTAATCTGCTTTTTGGGAAGACCAGAACTGACCCCTATATTTAACCAAGTGGGTCCCCTTAAGCTACATTATCCTGTCTGATGAAGGATACAGCTGAAACATTCTTAATCTTCATTATGCCTCATTTAACGCAATGTGAATCATGGACATGAGAAAAATCAAATTAAAAAATAAATACATTTAAAGCATTTTCTGTGCGATTCCTCCAAATGTCGCATTAATATAGAAAAAATAAAGAGCGGCGTGTTCTACACTATCGCAACAAGCCTCTTTCATCATTTATATCATCATTATAACATCATTTATATGCACCAGCGCCATGGAATCAATGGCACTATATAATTAAATAATCTACTATATAATCGTCTTATCCCGTCTGTCTGTCTGTCTGTCCAGGAAATCCCGCGTCGCTCATTGGTCCGGCAGCGGCCAATCAGCGCCGCGGGATTTCTGAAAAAAGATGGCGGCTGTTAGCGGCTCATCTGCGGGACGGAGCGGAGCGGCGATGCAGCCGGGAGATGAGCGCCGCGAGGCGCTCATCTCCCGGCCGGCAACAGCAGAAAGAACCCTACCGCTGGACCCATCTGCGGGACGGAGATGCAGCAGGGAGATGAGCGGCGCGAGGCGCTTATCTCCCAGCCGGTAGCAGCGGAAGGACCGCCGGCGCCGCTGACCTCCATGCGGAAGGGAGGACCGGGGAGCGGCGCTGGGGGTCGGGATACTTCTGCTGCGAGCGCCCGCTATGTCCCGGGGTCTCGCAACGTAAGTAGCCGCACAGGCAGCGCAGCTCCCCGGTCCTCACCAAGACGATTCGTTGATTGGTCGCGGTCTTCGGACCCGACCAATCACTGATCTTAGCGCAAAACTTAAGCACCGCTGTGCTGATTGGACGCGGGCGCTGACCGCGACCAATCACCGATTTGGGCGCCAAATTTAAATATCGGCCGCGATCAATCAGCACAGCGGTGTTTAAATCTGGAGCCAAGATCGGTGATTGGTCGCGGCCGATATTTAAATTTGGCGCCCAAATCGGTGATTGGTCGCGGGCAGCGTCCACGACCAATCAGCACAATAGTGTTTAACTTTGGCGCCAAGATCAGTGATTGGTCGCGGGCCAAGACAGCGACCAATCACCGATTTGTGCGGCAGATTTAAATAGCGGCCGCGACCAATTGGATGTCAGCGCCGCTCCACGGTCCTCCCTTCACACCCTAGCCGCATGGATGTCAGCGGTGCTGCCTGTGCGGGTACTTCCGCTCGGAGAACCCGGGACATGAGCGGGCGCTCGGAGCAGAAGTATCCTGACCCGCAGCGCCGCTCCCCGGTCTCCCTTCACACCCTAGCCGCTGATGTCCCCACAGTATCCGCATGGTGTTACAAAGGTCCATTTGTGTTAAAAATCGCTGATTGGTCGCGGGCGCTGCCCGCGACCAATCACCAATTTGGGCGCCAATTTTAGATATCGGCCGCGACCAATCACCGATCTTGGTTCCACATTTAAACCCCGCTCTGCTAATTGTTCGCACCTGGTGGACGCGCCAATCAGCAATTTTGGCGCCAAATGTAAACCCCGCTCTGCTGATTGGTAGCGGTCGACGGCCGCGACCAATCAGCAATATTGGCGCCAAATTTAAACACCGCTCTGCTGATTAGTCGCGGTCGCCGGCCGCGACCAATCAGCAGTATTGGCGCCAAATTTAAATCTCGCTCTGCTAATTAGTCGCAACCACCGGCCGTGACCAATCAGCCATATTGGCGCCAAATTTAAACACCGTTTCGCTGATTGGTTGCAGTGGCCAGCCGCGACCAAGCAGAGAAATTGGCGCCAAATTTAAACACCGCTCTGCTGATTGGTCGCGGTTACCGGTCGTGAATAATCAGCATTATTAGTGCCAAATTTAAACACAGCTCTACTGATTGGTCACGGCAGCGACCAATCACCATTATTGGTGCCAAATTTAAATACCGCTCTGCTGATTGGTCACGTTCGCTGGCCGCGACCAATCAGCATTATTGGCGCCAAATTTAAACCCCGCTCTGCTGATTAGTTGTGACCGCCGGCCGTGACCAATCTGCGATTTAGGCGCCAAATTTTAACACCGCTTTGCTGATTGGTCGAGGCCGGCAACCGTGACCAATCAGCGATTTTGGCGCAAAATTTAAACACAGCTCTGCTCATTGCGCCCGGTCGGCCGCATACCTATTCTAGAATACCCGATGCATTAGAATCGGGCCACCATCTAGTATAATATATACATCTTCCCACCAGCTTGTTTTCCCTCTATCTCCTCTCTGGATCTATGAAGCCAGAACTGTCAAAGAAGAGGTGATGGTGGAGATGGAGGGGAAACAAGCAGGGGGGAAGGTTTATATAAATGACTGGTCCCGCTGTGAAGCACCGGGCGTCTGTGCTTGGTTTGAACAGTCGTTCTCTGGTGACAGAGTCATTCTTTCCCATTCCAATAGCTTGCAAACAACCCACCATGGTATGAAAAAAAAATTATATCATCATCATCCAGCAAATGTGTCACAACTGCCAGCAATTGGCTACTGTGGACACATCAAAGCTGTGATGATAAAAGTTGGCAGAGGAGGACTGGTAGCACGAGGTTGGCACAGACTTTTAATAAGGGAAGACTATTGGAAATCACATGAAATGCAAAAAGATCACAATCCTAAACCACATCTGAGGGTCTCACCACTTTAGGTAAAGAGATTTCAGCCACCAGAAAACTTGGGTGTCCTACAGGAGGTTCCGCCACAATCATGTAATCTGGTTTCACGGGTGAACTGATAAAAAAAGGAAGGAAGCAGTATATTAAAGAGTACACCATCAATTTATGATCTGTTGGGGTCAATCTCTAATATAATAAAGTGGCACTGATGCTTGTAATGAGGAACAGCCCCTTTCACAGTCATTCCCTGCACATTGGCATCATGGCCTCCACTGTGCAGCGGAACGACAGCATAGATCCAGAAAAGTGAATGGGCTTAGCTGCAGTTCTCCTGCACAGTGAATATCCGGGTAGCTGCCCCACTCCAGCATATTCTTTAAAAAGGGCAGCGGGGTTACTTCCAGGCTGCAGCCCCCTTGTTCTTGGAGTCCAAGAAGTTGGATATCCTATATCTTTTGTAAGATGGGATTCTAAAAAAAGTAAATGCATGCATTAAACCTCAAAGTAACCCAAACCTTTCAACTTCTGAGATGAGGGACTTGCTTGGAGTTAGTGACGCGCCCCTGGGCCTGCTGTGTCGCGTAGCGTCTCGCACACGGGGGCTTAACCGGAGCCGGATCTGTTGAGGGTTGTAGTCTCGTGGCGGTGACCCGGTCCGTGCCCAGGGAGTCAGACTAAGTGGCGATGTTATAGCAGTAGATGTTAGATGACTACGCCACCCGTTGAGTGCAGCCAGGGAGCTGCTGCTGCAGGGCAGACCGCTGAGGCCGGTGGTAGGATTGTGCAGCGTGGATGGTATAACCCCCAACGGGAGGGGTATGGCCTCAGGGCAGCCGACGTGGATGATGGGGGTAGCAGGAACCACTCGGAGACGGTACTGTGTAGTTCAGGGTCTTTACTGGTGACAAAGATAGACCCTCCCGGAGTACTGGCTAGCGATTGGGGCCTGGTCAGTCCTTGAGCAGATGGGATCTCCCCTGGCCAGGCGGAGTTGTAGGCCTCCCAGACTAACTGTACTCTTCTGGCTACCTTGCTAGAGGCGGGTATAAGTAGCCCACGTCCCTGAGTGTACCGTGTGGTGCTCACCCGTATGGCCGGTGACTCAGGGCCTTCTAATGGCTTCCGCTCCACGATGGCGGTGCTGGTCCCACGCGTGTGACCGTGCCTTCGGGCTTCTGGGCCAGAGGACCTGAAATCCTCTGCCGGACGGTTTCTGCTGCTGGGTAGGAGTTAGTCCCCACAGCCTCGGACTCCGGGTCCGGTAAGAAATCTTCTCTGTCAGGGCGAGCTCTGCAGCTGCCAGCCCCTGACTCGTTGTAACACTGCTCCCCACAGAGCTCCTGATGTTTCTTGCTATGCTGCTTCTCTTCTCTACTCTTGTTCTGTCTTCTTTCTCCAGGCTCAGGCCCCAGCCAGGGCCTGCCTGTGGAGCAGAGCCCATAGAGCAGCTCTGCTCCCTGTCTTCTTCTCTCAGAACTCTCTAACCCTGCCTCAGCCCCGGGTTTATATAGGGGAAGTCCTTCCCCTCCCAAGACTGGGCAGGAGGTGTGGCATGCACAGGATCCCTGACCAAAGGACCTCCCACCTGCTCTCAGACATAACATTACATTACTGTGGAAACCAGACCCCTGGGGTGCCACATTAGCTGGGAGGGTCTGTAGGAAAAAAATAAAGAACATAAAGGCAAAATAGTTAAAAAAAAACCAAAAAAACAATGTCCACAATGTTCTTGCACCATAACAAGCCATTCTGTAACTTCCCCCATCTGTTGGGTATAACCCATCACCACGAGGAGTGGTGCTCCCCCATCTGTTGGGTATAACCTATCACCTCAAGGAGTGGCGCTCCCCCATCTGTTGGGTGTAACCCATCAGCACGAGGAGTGGCGCTCCCCCATCTGTTGGGTGTAACCCATCAGCATGAGGAGTGGCGCTCCCCCATCTGTTGGGTGTAACCCATCAGCACGAGGAGTGGCGCTCCCCCATCTGTTGGGTATAACCCATCACCATGAGGAGTGGCGCTCCCCCATCTGTTGGGTATAACCTATCACCACAAGGAGTGGCGCTCCCCCATCTGTTGGGTGTAACCCATCACCACGAGGAGTGGCGCTGCCCCATCTGTTGGGTATAACCTATCACCAGGAGGAGTGGAGCTCTTCATACTTTGTGTCCCTAGGGGAAATGTGGTATTATAAGACATCCAATCAATTGAATGGCCGACCATGTACTGCATAGATGAGCGAGGAACATCAGAGAAGCCGCCGATGCTCAACAGCAGCCTACTCTGTCGTCTTTTACAGACTGTATGCCATAGACTTGTACCTTAGAGTTGGGACATTGTGTCCATTCCCTGAATCATCGGTTTTGATTTGGTTCTGATATTCTGTTCAAAAATGGATCCCAGGAACTTCCGATTTTTCAGCATTTTCCACTCTGAAGGGAAACTATAGATGATTAACAGGGTCGGACTGGAACTGAAACTCAGCCCTGGCATGTGAGAGCACGCAGGCCCGTCCGACGCGCGTTGAATGTGAAATATTTTCGTGAATGATTTGGGTATATGTCACAATAAAAATTGCTGCAAACTGCACTTTATCATCGATAGACAAAAACTGACATAATGTAAAATATAAACTTCCCTCCAGGAAAATGTTAATTTCTTTCAACTGGAGGGACGGACATATTTGTAATATAGAGCTCCAAGTTCCCAAAAATGCTATGTTTGATAGTACCAGGAAAAGCAGGAATAGTGAATCCTTGCAGATTTGAAGCAGTTTCATGTTTATTGTTTCAGTATTTTTGCAGCGTTTCTAAAGAACGGAAAAAAAAAATCTCAAAAAACGCAATATCAAGGGGATTTTCCTGCCGAGCGACACGTTTTTTGTGCAGAAATGTTCTTCCCTTGACAGTGTCCGATCGGACGATTCGACGACGATTGGTAAAAGCGGAGTTAAGAGCCAGAATACCAGGTAAAAGCCATTTTTGAATGCCTCACAGCGTCAGAAACGTCTGCAGTGGGCCAAAGAACATTGTAAATGGACCACTGAACAATGGAGAAATGTTATATGGAGCGATGAGACACGCCTACCCATGTTTGGCAGCGACGGTGTCTGCTACGTTCGACGACGACCTGGAGAGGACTGGTTGTCAGAGGGTACAGTACCCACCATGAAGCATCCTCTGAGTGTTATGGTAGGGGGCTGCGTGTCCAGAGATGCAGGTGGTAGGCTGCAGGTAATTGAAGGAACAGTTAATGCTGAAAAGGACATCAAGGAAGTCCTTCAGCCTAAACTCATTCCTTCGGCACATGATGTATTTAGTGAAGGGACACCGTTTATTTTTCAGCAAGATGGAGCCCCATGCCATACAGCTAAAAAATGTCTCTCTTGGTTCAAGGACAAAAATATCCAGCTATTGAATTGGCCAGGAAACAGCCCAGATCTCAATCCTATTGAGAATCTCTGGGCTCGCCTCAAAAGAGAGGTGTCAAAACAGCGGGCTTCACACAAGCAGGAACTCATTGCAGCCATCATCAAATCATGGCTTCATATCATCACACCATCTGATTTACACAAACTGGTAGATAGCATGCCAAGTAGATGCCAGGCAGTCATCAAGGCCAAGGGCTGTCCAACTGAGTAATAACATTTAGTGTTAGATATGAAAATAGGATAAATAAATGGCTTTTCTCCCACAGTCATCTGAGTGACAATAGTGTCCAATTTGTTGACAAATGAACAAATTTCCTGCTAATATTGTGTTTCTATATGAGATTTTATTTCTACTTAAAAACTTTACTGTGAAATCAAAAACATTCATGAAATTTGTATTTGTATTGGCAAAATGCTAAAAATTCGTAAATCTTGGGGGTGTTGACTCAATTTTGGCCACTAGTGTATAGCGTTCCTCAGTATATTTATATGTTGTTCCCCATCACCTTTTTCATCTCTCCTTACAAGTATGCCTTGTATCTTAGCTAAAACATGGTAGTAAGTAGCATATTACCCTTTTATAATGGGTAGTGTAGAATCGCTGCATATTTCAGGGTTATGCGCTCCTGAGGACTCATTAGTGCTGCCCTCCTCAGGCGAAACCTGGTTGTGACCTCGTATAATATGGGGCTAGCCGGTCTCACCTACCAGTTTGGGTCACAAACCCTTTTTCGTTTGCTTTGATGTTTTACTCATTGTTTATTAAGTTTACACCCCAAATCTCTCCTAATCCTGGAGATCAAACCTATGAAAGCAATTTATGAATGATCATAACACCTCTATGAAGGGTAATTATCATCTCCTTCATAAATAGACATTTATATGTATAAATACATATGTGGTCAATGCATAGTACTGGCACATGACTTATCACTTTCCAGGACCTTACAAAGCACCAGGAACATTCATAACAAGCGGAGGTGAGGCGAATCTGGCAACTTAATAGGAAAGGATTCTTTACAGATAGAGCAGTCAGACTGTGGAATGCCAACCACAAGATATAGTAATGGCAGATAGTATAACAGCATTTATAGAAGGGCTGGATACTTTTTTAACAAAACATGACATTGTGGGTTATAAATAATCTAGTAATAGAAAATGTATAACTTTGGAGGTAGACCTAGGACATTAAAGTTCAAACTTTTTCAACCTATGCAACTATGCAAGTATGTAGAATGCACATTAGGAAAATGCTTGAAATGCAATTCCCTATAATATTATTTTACAAGTAATTTCCTCTTAATTTTTGGCTTTGTACAGTGCTAGTTATAAGCCCAATCTATGGATCTAAAAAGTGCAAAACACTCCTGAAACACTTGTACGCATGTTCTATAATCTGTATTTCTTATGGTGCCTAAGGGAAGCCGTAATGATAAGACTTCTGCTTGGTAACAAGTGCAGTTAGTTGCCTCCATAATGAAAGTGAATTACCAATGATGAAAGGGTTAATACTTGGATCCTGCATCAGTAATAGCCTTTGTAGTAACCATGACAACTATTGTGAGGGCATAAACAAGTGTCATAAAGAAGATTCCATAAAAGAATGCCGCGCTGCCACGATCAGCGCCATTACTGATGATGCGCCTGAGGACCTTGAGCTTGACCACCCCACGTAATGTGCCAACGTTGGTGTAATTTGGAGGTTCTAGCAGGGAAAGGGGTTGTCTTCTTAGACACCCCGGGGGCATGGGAAGGTAACAGAGGGGGGGTCCCCAAAACAGGATCCCCTTCTGTTACTATGTACAAAGAGCTGCTCTTCTTTGGGAGTTCATGGATGGATCCTTGACTTTAATGGGTGATAAATTGGGAGGGGAAGGGGATACTCATCCTATTAGGGGTTATCCATAATGAGCAACCCCTTTAACCAAGTACCCAACTTCTTGAGAGACGGAGCTGGATCTGTAAGGGAGAAGTGGTAGATCCACCTGGGAAATCAGATCAACTAAATTCGTTCCAGCAATAAATGTGGTGACAGATATCGCAGCCAGATCTCTCCCACATCCAGTTTATCACAATTATAGTCTATATTTGTTATGTCGTTCTCTGTAAATATGTACAAATTCTAAAACTCCGTCATATATCGGCACTAACTCTCTAAGCGCAAGGGAAGCGCAGCCCTCCAGCCATGGTTCTCTAGAGGTTTCCTCCACAGGGGGTTTTCCTCTCCTGAGCGCTGGAGGGTGACTCTTCGTGAGTCGAGGGTTGTGCCATTTTCGGTGTCATGTAAATTTAAATAAAGTTGAGAACGTTTGACACCTAATTGCAATGCTTTGTGTATTTATTTTGTATGTGTCTGATTCATTTTGTTTGGGATTTGGGGTCCATCAAACATCACTGAGTCATACGTCTGGACATCTGCCGCCAGCAGTTTTGCCCCAGGGGTTGCCCCTGCTCTGGGGAGTTTGATGGAGCAGAGAAGACAAGAATTACAGCACTCATCCTCAGAATAAGGACTTCTATTACAGTATTACAAGCAGCTTCCTTGCCTCATTCACACAGTGAGTATTTTTGGCACTAATTTACATCAGTATTTGTAAGCTGAAAACCAGAGGGGAACAAACACAGTGAAAAATAGTAACTGAAACACTTTCACCTCTTCTGTTTTGGATCCATTCCTGGCGTCTGCTAACAAATGCTGATGCAAAATATCACAATGGAAGTGCCCTAAATTCTTACTGACTGATTCGACTGTTTGAGTTGCAGTCAAGAAACAGAGGTTGCAAGCGTTAAAAGAGTTTTCTGGTATCAAAAACCCCTGTCCCCCTTGCCATTTTTCTCTATCCTGAACCTGTGCTGCCTGCCCCGATCTCAGACTGTCTGACCTAGTCTTTATCTTAGCTCTCCTGTATTTGGTACCCTGGTACCTCCGGAATGCTGCTGCAGTCCCGGGGACTGCCCTGAAGTGGTACCTGGTGTCTACCGGCAGCCCAGTCTATCCTCACCACCAGAGGTTCTAGTGGAGACCCAGTAGACACCTAGTCACAACCCTCCTGTGGGGCAGTGGGTCTATATCCACCAGCGTTACACCCACATAGCAAATGTGGTACCAATATTCAAGAAGGGGATAACATGTGAGCCTGGAATTTATAGGCCGGTAAGTTTAACTTGTACTGTGGGCAACATCTTTGTGGGTTTTCTAAGAGATACTAACCTGGAGCACCTCAATAAGAATAACCTATACATATGATTATGAGGGATCTGTCCTGCAAACTAATCTGAAAAGATTCTATGGGAGGTAAGTTCTAGGTTGGACCAGGGAAACTTAGTTGGTGTTGTCTATCTGGACTTTTCAAAGGCATTTGATACGGTGCCATACAACAGGTTGGTACATAAACATTTTCAATATATTATATGGTAAACTTGCTCCATGAAGGAACAAGTCCTTGTGTGGTCAATGGAAAAATCAAGGAAAATATCAGTGATGTGGTCGTTACCTCTTGACAGCTCCATTTCGTACTTGTTCTCTTGTCCATCCATGGCCACGGTGATAAAAAATTCCCTGAAAAGCTCATTATTCTAATAAAAAAAAATACAAAGTAAGGAGCTGACACAAAGGAGAGCAGACAGCTCGTATGTCAGAATAAGCAATTGCAGTTACCTTAATTTTCTCAAAGAAGGTGCCATTAATCACTATGTCGTATGCCGTGCAGCCGCCTCCACCTGTAGGACAAAGTGCACCAGGACTTAGATACTTTGCGGTGCCGACTCACCCACTGACCTTAGTAGGGCTGCTATGAATAAGTGGTATAAGTTCTTAAAGGGGACTCCAAGTAGTGGACAATCCCTTTAAGTCCCAAATCTAAACCAAAAAAGTTCAAAAGTCAACAACAAGATGTCAAACTGAAGTGGACCTACCAGAACCTGTGGAGATGGCACCTTTGACCATTGAGGATTAGTAAGTTGTAATACTTGCTATTTTAACCCCTTTAAGGATATCTGTGGTCTACCTCTTTAAAAAGAGACGCGCTGTATTAAATAAAAAAAAACAAAAAAACGTACTATTATCAACTTCAACGTGGGGCTCTCCAAGGCTCATGGGGACTCGATAGCCGGAGGGATCATCAGATTCCAGGATGCTGACTAACTCCTGCTCCATCAGGTCCGGGGGCGCTGGGATCTGGTTCGACTTGCAGATGTTAATAAAGATTTCGGTATTTTTGGATGTGCGAGTTTTAATGCAGAAACCTAACACAAAAATAAAAACAAAAAGTGAACAAAAACACAATAAAATCGGCAAAAGCCAAGCAGCATTTACATGTAATCAACTGCAAAAGAAAAAACAATGTGACCCCCACATTGGTTGCATCATGTGACCGTTGTAGTCAATAAGACCCCACTGCCCCACTGTGGTATCTGTCACATAATATGCACAAAGTAATCTGGATAATAATCAGAGGACGCCCAACTCACCCGGCTGGGGTCTGATCTGTCTGCTTTCTGGTAAGTTCGGTATTCTGCTCTGTATCTCCTGTTTGGCCTGAAATGAGGCAACAAGTGAGAATCAGTGAGTAACATGAACAGGATGGTTCTGCAAACTGATTTTTCCTGCCCCAAAATAGTACAACTATGAGGGGTCTAAAGCCAACAATACACATTAGGTAAATGTTGGAGACTGTAGCGCCCCCGGCGGCTGACGGAGGAGACATTCACCCGGTGATTGCTGGCCTCTCCAATTCATCTTTCGTACCTTCATCAGCATCTGTTCATACAGCGCTTCCTCCATGCTTGTGTTCATTTCTGCAGACAGCAGCGACTTGTCAGACGCCATTTTTTCGGTCAAAGGCAGAAGCTCAGGGATCTTGTTTTATAAGAGAAAATCTGAAAAATTAAAATATGTATTAATCTTCTCCACAGACAACGACAAGGGGAGAGTGCGGGAGCCTGACAGCCCACGACACGAGGGGGTGCGGGAGCCTGACAGCCCATGGCACGAGGGGGTGCGGGAGCCTGACAGCCCACGACACGACGGGGTGCGGAAGCCTGACAGCCCACGACACGAGGGGGTGCGGGACCCTGACAGCCCATTGCACGAGGGGGTGCGGGAGCCCGACAGCCCACGACACGAGGGGGTGTGGGACCCTAACAGCCGACGACACGAAGGGGTGCGGGAGCCCGACAGCCCATGACACGAGGGGGTGCGGGAGCCTGACAGCCCACGACACGACGGGGTGCGGAAGCCTGACAGCCGACGACACGAGGGGGTGCGGGACCCTGACAGCCCATTGCACGAGGGGGTGCGGGAGCCCGACAGCCCACGACACGAGGGGGTGTGGGACCCTAACAGCCGACGACACGAGGGGGTGCGGGAGCCCGACAGCCCATGACACGAGGGGGTGCGGGAGCCTGACAGCCCATGACACGAGGGGGTGCGGGAGCCTGACAGCCCACGACACGAGGGGGTGCGGGACCCTGACAGCCGACGACACGAGGGGGTGCGGGAGCCTGACAGCCGACGACACGAGGGGGTGCGGGAGCCTGACAGCCGACGACACGAGGGGGTGCGGGAGCCTGACAGCTGACGACACGAGGGGGTGCGGGAGCCTGACAGCCGGCAACACGAGGGGGTGAGAGACCCTGACAATATTGGGAGTGGGATTCTGCACACCTACATCTAGCTACTTATTGTCCTGAATGTAGTAATCACCTTGGTACAGTCCCATCTTCTTACCTGTAGTACAGACGCCAAACACCACTACTCTGACTGCAATCACCCAGCTACAGCGTCACCACGCCTCAGCAACAGGGGAGCGTCTAGATTGGAGTAGATTTCTTGAGGGGGAGGAGTGATTTCATGGAATCATGACGTCACCGGAGGGGGCGGGGCCTTCTCAGTCCAGTGGATATTAGCCATGCAGCCGCAGCAGTGTGTACGTTGTGCTGGACGGGAGGACTGGTGATGAGGAGCTCCTGTAGTTGCTCCTGTAGTTACTCCTGAGTTGTACTGTGGAGAGGACTCCAGGACTCGGCTGAGGTTCCTGTACTGAGCTGTGTGCGGAGAGAGCTCCTGGGAAGGGAGGTTTGTTTTTCCATCTGGGACTTTTTGTCTGCCCCCTTCCCAGGAAAGAAGGCTCAGAGTGGGACTGGCCTCCGGTCTAAGCCGGCGGGGGGTGGGAGGAACACCAACCAGGCTATGGCTGCAACATCAGGCCGAGGCAGCAGGGGTTCCAGCATGAAGACCCGGAGGACCCCCGAGGCTACGACCGCGGCAGCTCCTCCCTCTGGAGGTAGGTCGAGTGCCAGCAGAGGTGCTGCAGCGGTGCCCCCTGATTGGGGTACCAAGGTGGCGAGGGAGGCAACCGTCACCTATGCCTCCCGTGTCCATGCGCACCTCTGTGAGTATGAGGACACCGCAAAAAAGCTAAGTTCCCTCTGGGGGGAGTTGAGGGTAGCTCAGGAGAGGTCCGAGAGGGCCTCTGGCACCAAGAAGCCTGAGCTATCCGCCGCGGTCCGGAAAATCAAGCAAGCCATCCAAGAGCTGCAGGACCGCAGGAGCACCATATTGGCAGGCAGTGGACCCTTCATGGAGAAGCTGCGGAATGATGACCAGTTCAGAGCCATGACCGGTGTGGCTCTGGAGGGGTCGCAGGGCCCCGGCCAGGCGGTGGAGGAGGAGGAAGAGGTATGCATGGAGGAGGTCGCACCCTACCCACCGCCTGGTGGCCTGGTAAGTGATCTCCAGGCATCACATAGCGGGATAGCCCCTGAGCAGATGGCTCTCCCGTCTGATTCTAGCCCTTCAGAGGGCAGCGGGAGCGAGGGGGAGGATGAGGAGGATGGGAGTAGCAGCAGTGAGGGGGGCTGCCTTATCATGCAGCAGATCCAGCAGATCGAGTCCCCGGTACGTTTTGGTCAGCTTACGTTCGGGGATGAGATCTGCGAGGATGAGGCACCCGGGAGGGGGACGAAGAGAAAAGCAAAAAAAAAAAGAAAACATCTATTGCACATAAATTTGTGTATGTCCCCCTCTCTGGGGCCCCCTTGTCCCGTTGTGCGGCACCCGCCACCCACCCCGGCTTGGACTCTGTTGTGGGTCCACAGCGAGGGAGCGGGGAGAACATAGGCCATGGCACGCAGAGCGCTGCCTCTGTTTGTGGTAATGGAGGCAGTGGGTCCGAGGTGTTTGATAAGGAGCATGGCGCGGAGGGCGGCCCGACGGTGGGTGTCATTGGTGGTGGTGCTCGTGCTGGAGCCCCTGTAAAAAGGGAGTCTGGCCTGGCACCTGGTGCTCCTGCTGGCGTGCAGGAGGCGGCGTGTACATCTGCCGCTGCCTCCTGCGCTGTCGGCGGCGCACCGACAGCCGGGGCCGCGTCTCCGGCGGCGTGTGCTGGGGTGTCTGGGTCCCTCACACACGGATCCACTAAAAAATCTGGATCACTTTTAGGGACCCAGAAACCTGGTAAGGTAAAGGGCGCGGGGCCTGCGGCTCCGGCAGAGCCGGCTCATAAGCGTAAGGTGGGGCTTGCTCCCCTGGCAAAATCCGTGGTGAGGTCAGGGCCCCCTGCGCAGGGGCCCGGTAATGGGTCAGCGCGGGGGGCTCCACCGCCGCTGGGTGCCGAGGGGGAGTGGCCTAGCCTGGGGCCGGCCGCCGGAGCTGGGGTGGCCAGGCTTTTTGTGGCAAAGGGTGTGACGGTAGGGGGTGCTATGCCCCTGAGAGCTGGTGCCGCTGGTCCAGGGGCCCCTGTGAGTAGACCCGGTTCTCGGTCGACTTCGGGGGTCCCGGCGCGGCCGGCTTTGGGGGGCGTAGCCTCCCAGCCGTCCACGGCGCCAGTGGGAGTGGCCTCTGGGGTTCCCACCGTGCTGCCTGGTGCGGGGGGCGTGGCCTCCCTGTCACCAAAGGCACCGGTGGCAGTGGCCTCTGGGGCCCCCACCGTGCTGCCTGGTGTGGGGGGCGTGGCTTCCCTGTCATCCACGGCACCGGTGGGAGTGGCCTCTGGGGCCCCCACTGTGCTGCCTGGTGCGGGGGGCGTGGCCTCCCTGTCACCCACGGCACCGGTGGGAGTGGCCTCCGGGGCCCCCACCGTGCTGCCTGGTGCAGGGGCGTGGCCTCGCAGACAAAACCCGCCCACTTGGGCGTGGCTCCGCCCGGAAAGGGGCGGGGCTTAGCGTTGGCAGCTGCTGGGAGCAGTGGTGCCACAGCTGTAACAGACAGCAGAGGTGGTGCCTGCCTGTCGGTGTCCCCTGTGCTCATGGGCTTATCTGGGGCAAGGGCACCGGCAAAAGTCTCAGCACCTGGCTCCCAAATCCCCCCGGCAGGGAAGGTGCTGCCAGCAGGTGGCAGCAGTGGAAAAACTGCTGGCAAAAAATGCTTGCAAAAAATGAAAAACTGTGACCCCAGTGTGCATGTGAGTGAGAGTGGCCCAAGTGGGGTGACTGTTGACATGGATGGGGATGGCGTGGGTATGAATGTGGCTGTGGTTGAGGATACGAATGTTGGCGTGTCTGTGGCCGGGGGTAAGAATGGTATGTCTGTTGGTAGTGGGGGGAGTGGGGACAGGGCTGGTCCATCTGCCCCCCCGGCTGCTGGTCCTCGGAGTTTTGCGGGGGTAGTAGCCGGGGCCTCGGGGTCTTCTCGGGGGGCTTCCTCACCTCTGGACCTCAGGGATGGTGACTTGTGACGCCGTTTCCTGGAGGCCCTCAAGAAGGGAGAACGGACGATCCAGGTAGAGGGAAGACAGGTGGACCTGGCCTTTTGGCTGGATAGACACGGCCTGGCCGCCTTCCAAGATAAAAGGGAGGGGGAGACAGTGTGGTCCCTCCCGACAGCCGGGCAGGGGGTGGCCAGGAGGAATGTAGTCCGTCTTCGGTGGAGGGGCAGTGAAGCGTGCCCGCCAAGAGCGAGGGTCGTGGAGCTCCTCCTGAAGATGGACTTCAGGGCGACTGACATCTTTGCCCTGATCCATCCTTTTGGTACCCCTGTCTTCGACATCAGTTTTGTTCGACCGGAGGGCCTAGAGCTTTTCTGGTCGAATTTTGAACTCGTGAAGGGGGAGCCCGGCTGGCGAGACTTTGCCGTGCAGGCGGTGTCCCGCCAAAATGGCGTAAAGAGGGTGACCGTTCTAACCAATAACGAGTCACTCTCTGGGGTCGATATCTTGACGTAGCTTTCTCGCTATGGGGAGGTCACGGACGTCCCAAAAAAGAACAGGGACGAGTTTGGCATTTGGTCAGGGGGCTGGACCTTCATGATGAGGTTGAAGGTCTCAGGCGGTACTGTCACCCACATCCCTTCCTCAGCATTTCTGGGGAGAGACAGGATCCTGATCTTCTACCAGGGGCAACCGAAGGTCTGCCACAGGTGCGGTGATCCCCGTCACTTCAGCGCGGGCTGCAAGGTGCAGAAATGTGCCTTGTGTGGTGGGGTAGGTCATCTTGCCGCAGCCTGTGGTGACATTAGGTGTCATCTGTGTGGTGACCTAGGTCACCCGTATAGCCGCTGCCCCCGCTCCGTTTCTAACACCATCTCTGGTCAGGCGGGGGAGAGCCGTGGGGGGGTCCCCAGCGGTGCATCCTCTGCTGGAGCTGGAGGTGGGGGCGGGAGAGGAGCTGAGGGGCCAGTGAGGGAAGGCGAGGCCAGTTCATCTGCCCACCAGTGGCAACAGGTGAGGCACCGTAGGGGTAGGGGGCAGGATAAGCCTCAGGCGACTGGGGTGATGTCTGTCCCCAGCCCAGAAGCGGCAGCCGGAGCCCCTGAGGCCCTGGGGGAGGAGGCGGTGAACGAGGAGATCAGGAGGATGGAGAGGGAGGAGGTGGCTGCTTCTGAAGATTCCTCCCAGTATGAAAGTCTGGACGAGGAGGTGGTGGAGCAGCCTAAAAAATCAGGTGACGGTAAGACCATTAAGAGTCGGAGGAGGAGGAACAAAAAAGGGGCAAAAACATCTAAAGCCCCCCCCCTGGCCGCTAAGGTGCCTACGGAAGGGCTCACCGGCTCCCCTCTGATCCCCCTCTCCAACCGGTTCCATGCCCTCAATGACTCTGCTGTGTCGGAGGTCAGGGGCGGGGGACCGGCGGTAACATCTGAGGTGCCTTCAGGGAGCGGCGGGGTCCATCCTCCGGGGGCTCACTTTCCTCTGGGGGGGGGGACTGCCCTGGGGTCCAGGGGTGAGGAACCCAGTACTGGGAAGGAGGTGGCGGGTACCATGGACACCTCGGTGTCACTGAAGAGGAGGGGAGAGTCTGGCTCCTCCTCTGAAGGTGAGCGGAAAAAATCGGGGGGTACGGTCAAAAAGAAGGCCGTCTAACTCAATCACCCATGATGGCGGAACCTACCCCGTTGACTCTGGCGTCGATTAATGTCGCAGTATAAAGTCAGATACGGCCAGATTTATGGCCTTTGATTTTTTCAACCGAGTTGAGGCTGACATTTTATTTTTGCAGGAGACCAGACTAACGGACATGGGGGCCATTTACAAAGCAAGGAGGGAGTGGAGGTGCGGGCCCTCATACTGGTCTCTTGCGGCCGAGCCGTATAGCGGGGTAGCGGTCCTTTTTAAGGCCGCTTCGGTGGAATGCAGACGGGTGATCGAGGTAGAAATGGGGAGGTGCTTGGTCCTTGACGTCTTCATGGGGGGACAGGAGCTCCGGCTCATTAACATCTATGGTCCACAGTCAAGGTGGGACCGTAAATGTCTCTTCCTGAAGATCAAGCCCTATCTTTTTACCAGCCGGCAGGTGGTCTTCGGTGGGGACTTTAATACTATAACTAGATCCCGTGATAGGGGAGGCCCCGGAGACCGAAGGCTGGATTTTGATAGTAATACTCTTAATAGTATAGCAAGCGAAGCTCGCCTGCTGGATGTCCACATCCGGCACACCCCAGGTCACGGAGGTTTCACCTTTCATAGGGGTAGTTGTAGGTCTAGGATAGATAGGTTTTTTTTAAAGGAGGAAGCCGTCTCTTCTGCAGTGTCCGCTGTTGTGGAATTCTCCGATCACTGTTTTATTTTCTTTTCCTTGAATGTTACAGAGACTCCCCGGATAGGGAGAGGCCTATGGAAGCTGAATTCGTCCCTGTTGGAAGAAGCGGATGCAAGACAATCCTTTGAGGAATTTCTTCAGAGCCAGGTACCTCTCTTGGGTCTCTGTAGCAGTAAGTCTGAGTGGTGGGAGATCTTCAAAAGAAGGGTTGCGGGGTTCTTCCGTCAGCTCTCGAGCCTCAGAGGCCTGAACAGGTACCGCCTGTATCGGGAGCTGGGGAGGAAACTCGAGCAGCTCGTCTCGACTGGAGGGGACCGTGAGGAAATCTCCAGGGTGAAGGCCTTGCTGAAGGGGTGCCAGTATGATAGGCACACATCCTTAGTTTTTGAGAGGGATTTCGGGAAGTACCGCTCGCCCGACCCCTACAGGAACTGCAGGATGTCAGTGAGTTGCAAGATGGTAACAGGACTGATCGACAGTACGGGTTCCCTGAACAGATCCAAATCAGGGATCCTGGAGGGGGTCAGATCCTTCTACTCGCACCTCTTGGGAAGGAGGGATCCAGATCGGGATGAGATGTCGGCTTTCCTGGCTGAAACCATCCCTGAGCCAGGGGATGACCCCCTCTCTTCATGTTTTGGCAGAAGCAATCAGGGAAGAGGAAGTGAGACGGGCCATTGATGGGCTCCGGCCCAAAAAATCGCCCGGTCCGGATGGCTTAACATCCGAGTTTTACAGGACTTTTAGGGACTCCTCGGACTTTCTGCCCGGTTCAATGAGGAAGTCCGCCCTGATTATTCTGTCAACGGGTAAAGACTCGTCCCGTATTGAGAATTGGCGTCCCATAGCACTTCTCAATACGGACCGAAAGGTTCTGGCAAAGGTGCTTTTCAATCAGTTGGTGAAGTTTGCACCCCGGCTCCTTTCAGGGGCCCAGCACTGCTCTGTTCGAGGCCGCAGTACTTTTAGTGCTGTGCTCGGTGTCCGGGAGGCAGTGGAGCAGAGCAGGGCAGGTCACTGGAAGGGGTACTTGCTGTCCTTAGACCAGGCGAAGGCCTTTGACCGGGTTAACCATGAGTACCTCTGGTCCGTCCTTTTGAGGTACGGTCTGCCCGGGAGGTTTGTTGATTGGTTGAGAGTATTATACAATGGGGCAGAGACTTTTCCGCTTGTGAACGGTTGGTTCGGACCCCCTTTTGAGGTGAAGTCTGGTGTCCTTCAGGGCTGTCCTCTGAGCCCACTGTTATACGTGTTCGCGATCGACCCCTTTTTAAGGAGAGTGGAACGCGGACCGTTGGTGGGAGTCGGGATGGACCGGGCGGAGCCAGAGACCACCTTGAGGGTAGTGGCGTACGCCGACGACGTTTCCCTTTTTGTATCCTCGAGAGAGGAGGCAGACTGGGTCATGTCTGAGGTTGAGCGCTACTCTGTGGCATCTGGGTCCATGATCAACCGGGATAAGTGTGAGAGTCTCTGGCTGGGAGGGGGAGCTCCTAGTTTTGATCTCCCGGACACCCTTCCAGGGCCTCAGGCCACAGCAAAAATTTTAGGCATCAGTTTCGGCCCGGGGGACTATCCCCAGCAAAACTGGGAGGGCAGACTTAAGATTGCCGCCCAAAAGGTGGATCAGTGGAAGGGTTGGTCTTTGACCCTGAGGGAAAGGGTTAACCTGGCCAAGGGGTATTTGCTCCCTTTATTAATATACCTGGGCAGCGTCTGCATCTTGCCAGAACCTCTTTGGACACGGGTCTACAGCCTGTTCTTCCAACTATTATGGGGGAATAGGCTGAACCTAATAAAGAGGGAGGTCACGTACCGCACGAGGAGACTAGGAAGGTTGGGTATGGTCAACCCAGTGGTGTTTCTAGTAAACACCTTTCTTAAGGCAAACATCGCCAACCTCTGGTTAGAGAGGGCTCCTCCGTGGGTATTCTCCTGTAGGGGGTGGTTTCGGCCTTTCTTCCAGCAATGGGAGACAGGAGGGCGGGTGAAGGACCTTCGCACGCCTCATGGGCATCTTCCGGCTTATGCTACCCTGGTTGTGAAGGTGATCCGCCGGTGGGGTCTGGGAGTGTGGGAGATCAGGACCTTGTCAAAGAGGTTACTTGACAATAGGGTTCTGTTGACCCACTTCCAGAAGCCCCTGGCCCTCAAGGATTGCCCAAGCCGGGATCTGGAGGTGGGGCTCTGGTTATTAAACTCTAAGCGGATCCCCTTGAAGTTTTGGGACTTGGCTTGGCGCTGCTTCCATGGGAGACTGTATGTGAGGGACAACCTGAAGTACAGGAACTCTGATGACCGGGATTGTCCCCGCGAGGAGTGTGGCGGCATGCTTGAAAGCATGGAGCACTTCCTGCTTCGGTGTCCTTTTAATACAGAGGTCTACAAGAGGGTGGGTGCTTCCATTGGCTGGCCCAGGCTGGCAGGCCTTTCCTATGCGGAGTGGGCCTATGGGGCATTCAGATCCCTTGGTGGCCGAGATCGGGGCACTGTTTTCTTACTTAGCTTAGTGACTAGGTTTTACACGTGGAACGCACAGTGTTTAGTGTCCACCCAGCAGAAAGTCCTCCCATGGGAAGAGGTGATTAGGAACATCCTGGGTGACCTGGCAAAAGTGCGCTCGCTGGAGTATGAGAGGCTGGGTGCAGGGAGGGCTTCCCTTCTATGGAGGGGGTTCTCATTTAATGTGCCCTAGGGAGAGTTAGGGAATGTGTGTCTGTGATAGGGTTAGTTTAGTCCCTTTCTATATTTTATATTTATTTGTAGGGTCAGATAGATGTGTAGGGTCAGGGAGGGACACGTAGGGACAGTCTTTAGGGACAGGTAGTTAGTATTAGGTTGGTAGTGAGGGACAGGTAGGGACAGGTAGGGAAAGATTGGTAGGGTGGTAGGGACAGATTTTTCTTTTTCTTTATTAGAGAGGGATAGGATTCTGTGTGATAGATTAGGGTGAGAGCCTCTGTAGTCTCCAGTTCCCGGTGGTGGGCTGTTACCCTCACGTGTAGTTTTTTGTTTTATGGTATTGGAACCCGTATATAGGGCTTGCAAGCACCGAACTTGGGTCTGATTTTGGTTCATGGTTGTTGTATATGGTAATGTGATTAAGTTTTTTAGGTTTATTGTAGTGTTATAAAGTTGCGTATATTATTTTTTATATGTCTGTGCATTATGATGTGTGTTTGGGGGGGGTTTAGTGTAGGTTGGGTGGGGGGGAGGGGGGGAGGGGTTTTGGTGGATGGGTTGGTGGTTTGGACACCCTAAAATGGATGGGAAAAAAGGCAAAAGGACTTGGTATCTTTGTGGGCCACAAACTTTAGTGGGACCCTGGTGTGATGAGGCCACAGACTATCGTGGGACCTTGGGTGTTGGGAGTGGGAACAAAAAAAAAAAAACTGGGCCAGTTTGTTGTTTTGTTTTGGGGGTTTAGGTATGAATGTGGAGTGAATGTTGGAAGGGGATATTTTTGGAAAAAAAGGGTTAAGGTCTTCCCTTGCTGGGGGGGACTTTTGGAAATGACGTTTTATGTTCCATGAACATTGCAGGACATTTTTGCCTTTTAATTCATACTGGACATTATAATTTGGACTTGTTTGTGTTTTGCAATTTGTTCTTTGTGCAGTGTGTTTTATGGTTTGTTTTATACTTTTCTAATAAAAAGAGTTCCAGTACTCGGCTGAAGTTCCTGTACTGAGCTGTGTAACAACCTGTGCCCTGGCTATGGCTCTGCTGAGGAGCTCGTGTTCAGCGTTCTGCTGTGAGGACTGATGCTGATCCGGAGTGGACTGAGGTGGGGAGAGCTGACCATGTGAATAAATGTTGTAGAGGCCTCCAGGGGGCAGCGTGGCTGGTGTGAGGGGGGCATGGGCTAGGTAGAGGGGCATCCAGGGGTGCTGCGTGGCTGGTGTGAGGGGGGCATGGGCTTAGTAGAGGGGCATCCAGGGGGGCTGCGTGGCCGGTGTGAGGGTGGCCATGGCAACGAGTCCTGGTTCCCTGTCATGCGTGGTTCACCTTGATGGCCGTGCGTGACGTATCTGGCTCGGGCGGTTCAGCGTGCATGCGCTGATGGTCCAGGAGATGATTAGGGCCTGCGGTCACGTGACTGGAACGGACCAAAAGTATATTTAAAAAGACATGGAATGTCCTATTAAACAATCCCCCCCGAGGAATCCATAGGATATACCACGCGAAACACGCATTGAGGTCCTTGTTTATTCTGGGTACTGATCTAATATGGGTAAGAGTGCAATATATTTCTTTAGCTTTTTTTCATAGGGCACTATAGGCCATATGGCACGTGGTACATATCCATAGTGATGAAATATGCCATAATTTTGTACCAGTGCATAAATGACTTGAATACTAGCACTTCTTGTACTTTATCCCAATAGATATTTAACATCTATTATTATGTTGTATATGTGTCACCCAGTTTGGTTGTCTGTGTGTCGTCCTTTTTAATCATGTATGTCTTTTCTGTATATTGTTTACAATAAAGTTTTTTGATTCTTTGCCATATACTCTGTATTTGGTTCCTTTTTGCTATATAACAGCAGAAACAAGTCCAGGGGCGCCTCCGGCCAGGGAAAATATAGAAATAGTCCTTGGATAAGTTCAATGGATCCAGCAGATGAAGGACACAACACAGTCCCACGTGGCGGCTTCTATCAATCCACACACGCCAGGAGGATCTGGCCGCAGCCTGAGACCCTCCAGCATCGGGAGGCCCCACACAACTGACTGGGCCAAACATGAGTCTATTGTTCTGTCTACTGGGATCAGCCCCTGGATGGGGGAAGGGTTCTGTAGCACCCTGAGGATTCGGCTGCTACAGGAGTATTGCACCTCAGCCAGAGGTGTGATATTCCACTCCCGGGTAAGGATGGAGTGTGGAACTGAGCTCGGAGCGCTGCATGCACTACACACATCCCATTTCCGAGGGGCAGGCCGACGGTACTCCCACTTAGAAATGTGCAGGTACGACCGTGTCTGTCCCTGGCTGGAGTGGGAGGGGGGTGGAACATCCCTGTAGTGTAGGGGCAGATAGAGGGAGCAGTCTGGGTAGAGATAGGAGCTCATTGGGTGCTGGTCACCTGAGCTCACACATAGAGGGTTATATAAGGTGGGAACCATCTTAGATCAGGGTCAGTCTGTCAGAGTCAGAGAGTCAGAAGGAGAGGTCCAGATGAGCCTGCAGAGAGAGAGAGGAGAAAAGAAAGAAAGACCCAGAGGGGGAAAAAGAAAGGACTCTGAGATCCCAAATCCAAACATCGGGTGAAGAGTTGGCAACAGGGTACCGGATCCCAAACTGGTGGGGGCTACAGCACACCTCAGCCAGAGACCGGAGGCCGTGGGCAGCATCTGCCACGGCCACCCACCACATCCACCCCGAAGGCAGACCACGAGTAGGGTCAGGGAACCCAGGGCCAAGGGTCTCCCAACAGAAGGCCCGAGGGAGCTGGACCTAGGTGGATCCCTGGTGGGGACGGCCAGAGGACAGGACAGAAAGGAGGGCTCAGGGCCACGCTCCGGACTTGCTTGGGGGTTGGCCGAATCCAGGACCTGGTGGACGCAGCACGGCTCGGGTGGTCACTTGAGGCCGGAGTGACCGGAACATCTGCAGTAAGTAAACACCCTGAACTGCACAACCCGACTCTGTCTCTGATTATCATCTACACTGCACCACCACAACCCCCATCCTCTGCACCTGACCCCCTGAGGCTATTCCCCTCCCGTTGGGGGTTATACTATCAAAGCTGCACCAACACCATCAGCCTCAGCGGACCCTGCTGCAGCGGCGGCCGTAGTGACCGCAATACAACGGGTGGCGTAGTCGACATAAAGAACTTTATAACATCTGTAGGACTGCCACACACACTGAGCTTGACGCCCTGGGCACGGACCGGGTCACAGCCGCTCGGAGACTACAACCCCCCATCTGATCCGGCTCCGGGTATTCTCCCTAAGAATATGGCCCAGGGGGCGCGTCAGTTCACACCCTCTAGATGCAACAAGAGATGTTGACCTAGGCCTGATAACATTACAGTCCATGAACACAGGGGAGGGACACGCTGTTAGGCTGTGTGCCCACGATGCGTTTAAGCACCGGCAAAAACGCTGCAGAAACGCTTAAATGCATGGTAGAAGGCCTGCCATGTTCCCCAATGATAATCCGTGCTGTGCACATGCTGCGTGTTTTTCCGGAATGATAATCCGCAGCATGTCCATTAATTTTGCGGACACGCAGCGTAATTGCCGCCATTGACTTGCATTGAAACGCATATCATCTGTGTCCGCACATTTGCACACATGGATAATATGCGTTTCTATGTGCGGATGGCACCCGGGTGTGGAGGACAGGAGACTCTCTTCCGGACCTGGGTACCATAGAACCTGTGAAAAAAAGAATAAAATAAAAAATAAATATTATTCTTGCCTTCTGATGGCTCGCGGTGTCCCTTTCTTCACTTGCCGGCAGCGTGCTGTGGACTGAAGGACCTGCGCTGACGTCAGTCATATGACGGCAGGTCCTTCAGTGTACCGCGCGCTGTCGGCAGCCAGGACGGAGCGAAGCAAGACAGCGGGGGCCATCAGAAGGTAAGTATAGATTTATTTTTTACCATTCTTTCGGTCACACTATAAAAATCCATGCCGGTTGCATGGATTTATATAGTGTGACCAAGTTGTCAAGCACTTTCCAAGTGATGTTAAAATCGCTTGGAAAGCGCTTGTCAACCCGCATGCGGAAATGCAAGTGAAGAACGCTTCACATCCGCATGTGCAATCCGCATGTGCAATCCGCATGCGTTTTTTCTGCCAGGGAGATGCGGAAACTGAGCATTTCTGCATCGTGGGCACATAGCCTTACACCCCTTACACTAAAGCAGGTTACATTACATAGAGTACATGAACACAGGCTGGGGAGGGACACACTGTTACTGTCATATTGGATAAAATATAAGTTGCTGAGGTTAGGACCACCAGGGACCCCAATGTTACTTAGGAAAGACTATGTCCATGTTTGATAAAATAATTTTCACGTATGCTTAGCACAGGTCGGTCCGTCCATTTATGGATTCTGTATAGGACTAATAAAAATAGGCCATCCCAGCACTCGGCTATGTCATTTATGTACATAAATGCATACAAAATATTAACTACTCGAGCTAAATTGCTGCATTGTCACCTTAAAGAACTATGCACCTGATTAATGTCTTGATGAGAGGGCGGAGGTGAAGGACGCAGCTCCTGATTCATTAAGAGACATATTCATCAGAAGCGTCTGATGGCTGGACAGCGCCTCCATGCGCTATGCCACTTACTGGAGGAAGATTTGTAGCGACCACCGCTGCTCATGATGAAGTTGCCAAACAGCAGTCATCACAACCCTGCCCACTTACCGATAAAAATGCCATTAGAAAGGAAAAAGTTGCAACATTTTTACATAGTCTTCAGTTGCATCCAAATTATACGATTGAGCATTTTATAACAGAATTCTGGAGTAAAAACTATGATGAATAGGGTCCTATGGGTTTTGTTCTGTTTAAGCTGAGTTGATGCAGGTCTGTGCTATGACGTCAATTCAAGTTAAACCCTTTTATCTACAGGTGCATCTCACTAAATTAGAATATCATCAAAAAGTTAATTTATTTCAGTTCTTCAATACAAAAAGTGAAAGTCATATTATATAGAGTCATTACACACCTGAACAAGGGATGTATAAGCGGGGCCCAATTGCAAGACTAGACAAGCAACAGAAGATTAGACCCCTAAAATATAACTTTTATTCGAATATGCTAAAAAGGACTCAGTAGTCACCATAACAACAAACACAAAAACAAGACAAAATGCCAGGGAACAGGGATAAGTCACACATCAGTCAGGAAGGATTACGGGCTCTATCTGTCCCTATTTTGTCCCTAAATTCTCTCCCTTGGGTCTCCTTAAATGCATATCTATGATGAATTGTCGGCTTCTTAATCTGTACGTTCACTTTTCTCTATCTTTTATTCACGATTGTGGTTTTTTAAATATAAAGATAGATATTTACCAGGGATATTAGGGACACCAACGTTGAGCGGGGGCGCCACGGAGCAAAAATTAGGGTGCCAACCTCCGCTGTCAGGAAGGGAGAGAATTTAGGGACAAAATAGGGACAGATAGAGCCCGTAATCCTTCCTGACTGATGTGTGACTTATCCCTGTTCCCTGGCATTTTGTCTTGTTTTTGTGTTTGTTGTTATGGTGACTACTGAGTCCTTTTTAGCATATTCGAATAAAAGTTATATTTTAGGGGTCTAATCTTCTGTTGGTTGTCTAATAGAGTCATTACACACAGAGTGATCTATTTCAAGTGTTTATTTCTGTTAATGTTGATGATTATGGCTTACAGCCAATGAAAACACAAAAGTCATTATCTCAGTAAATTAGAATACTTTATAACAGCTTGAAAAATTATTTTAAAATCTGAAATGTTATCCTACTGAAATGTATGGTCAGTAAATGCCCTCAATAATTGGTCTGGGATCCTTTTGCATCAATTACTGCATCAATGCGGCAATGTGGCATGGAGGCGATCAGCCTGTGGCACTGCTGAGGTGTTATGGAAGCCCAGATGGCTTTGATAGCAGCCTTCAGCTCGTCTGCATTGTTGGGTCTGGTGTCTCTCGTCTTCCTCTCGACAATACCCCATAGATTCTCTATAATAGATTCTCTATGGGGTTATGGTCAGGTGAGTTTTCTGCCAATCAAGCACAGTGATACTGTTGTGTGTAAACCAGGTACTGGTACTTTTGGCCGTGTGGACAGGGGCCAAGTCCTGCTTGAGAATGACATTTCCATCTCCAAAAAGCTTGTCGGCAGAGGGAAGCATGAAGTGCTGTAAAATGTCCTGGTAGACGGCTGCGCTGACTTTGGTCTTGATAAAACAGAGTGGACCTACACCAGCAGATGTCATGGCTCCTCAAACCATCACTGATTGTGGAAACTTCACACTAGACCTCCAGCAGCTTGGATTGTGGCCTCTCCACTCTTCCTCCAGACTCTGATACCTTGTGGAGTGTGTCAGTGACTGCCTTCTGGACATCTGTCAAGCCAGCAGTTTTCCCCATGATTGTGGAGCCTACTGAAACAGACTAAGGGACCTTGTTAAATGCTTAGGAAGCCTTTGCAGGTGTTTTTTGTTAATTATTCTAATTTACTGAGATAATGACTTTTGTGTTTTCATTGGCTGTAAGCCATAATCATCAACATTAACAGAAATAAACACTTGAAATAGATGACTCTGTCTGTAATGACTCTATATGAGTTTCACTTTTTGTATTGAAGAACTGAAATAAATTAACTTTTTGATGATATTCTAATTTAGTGAGATGCACCTGTATTTTTAGAATTATCACACCAGTACACCTGTTTTCTCATTTGCAAGACTTAAGTAAACCTTGTATGATATCTTTTTCATTTGTGAATGTCCTTATACTTTCAAGCAGAACCTAGCCACCCCACAATGCAATAACCCATCGATCAGTACAAGCCCTCCATTTTCCATGGATATCCATATTATGGACTGTGTATATGACGCGCCCCCTGGGACATATTCCTTTTTGAGGGGAATACCCGGCACCGGATCAGATGGGGGTTGTAGTCTTCGAGCGGCTGTGACCCGGCCCGTGCCCAGGGCGTCAAACTCAGTGTTATGTGGCAGTCCTACAGATGTTATTAAGTTCGTTGTGTCGACTACGCCACCCGTTGTGTTGTGGTCACTATGGCCGCCGCTGCAGCAGGGTCCGCTGAGGCTGATGGTGTTGGTGCAGCTTTTGGTAGTATAACCCCCAACGGGTGGGGTATAGCCTCAGGGGGACAGGTGCAGAGGATGGGGGTTGTGGTGGTGCAGTGCAGACGGCAATTAAAGACAGAGTCGGGTTGTGCAGTTTAGGGTATTTACTTACTGCTGATTTTCCTGGTCACTCTAGCTCCAAGTGACCACCCGAGCCGTGCTGCGTCCACCAGGTCCTGGATCCAGCCAACCCCCAAACAAGTCCGGAGCGTGGCCCTGAGCTCTCCTTCTGTCCTTTCCTCTGGCCGTCCCCACCAGTGATCCACCTAGGTCCAGCTCCCTCGGGCCTTCTGTTGGGACACCCTTGGCCTTGGGTTCCCTGACCCTCCACGTGGTATGCCTTCGGGGTGGATGTGGTGGGTGGCCGTGGCAGATGCTGCCCACGGCCTCCGGTCTCTGGCTAGGGTGTGTTTTCTGCCCCCACCAGTTTGGGATCCGGTACCCTGTGCCGACTCCTCACCCGGTGCTTTAATTTGGGTTCTTGGGTCCTCTCTGTTTTCCCCTCTGGGTACTCCTTCTCTGCTCCTCTCTCACTCTTCAGGCTCAGGTCTGCTCTGCTCTTCCTCTCTGCTTGCTGATTTGCTCTGCAACAGACTTGTTCTCTCCAACTCACTGACTTGCTCTCTGCAACTGACCCTGTTCTTAGTTGGTGCCCACCTTATATATCCCTCTATGTGTGAGCTCAGGTGACCAGCACCCAATGAGCTCCTAACTTTACCCAGGCTGCTCCCCCTATCTGCCCCTACACTACTTGGGATGTTCCAACCCCCTCCCACTCCAGCCAAGGACAGACTCGGTCGTACCTGCACATTTCTAAGTGGGAGTACCGTTGGTCTGCCCTCCGGAAATGGGATGTGTGTAGTGCATGCAGCCTACCGAGCTCAGTCCCACTCTCCATCCTTGCCCGGGAGTGGAACATCACACCTCTGGGTTGAGGTGCAATACTCCTGTAGCAGCCGAATCCTCAGGGTGCTACATTCCCCCCTGGTAAATCACAGCACGTCCTCGGGCTGCAAAAGATAAAACCACAAAAACATACAATTTTTTTCATAAACATATAAAACATATAAAACTTCAGCATCAATAAAACTTTTTATATAAAACTTTCTCGTCGTCTCTTCTCCTCCTCCGGTCACTGTGCAACGTGTGACCGGGAAAAGTGCAACAGTTTCTTTAGAAAAATGGTTTTCCTATAAAACCGGTAGGGGGCGCTTTAGGACGCGCAACTATATACAAGGGGAAGGTGGCCGCTCTCAGTCCTCGGCCAGGTAAAGGGAAGGGATTGGCTGTTCACAGTCCTCAGCCTGTAGGATTAAGGGTAAACCGGGCGAACAGTTCACATCTTGCTGGTCCCAACGGGGACTATATTTACTTTAACAGTTTCTTTGTACCCCGACGGGTAACTATATACATTCTCCTTCACTTCCGTCCTCAACGACGGCGTCCTCCTGCTCTCTTCTTGTAATCAACTGTAGCTTCAGACCCGTCCGGGTCCTCCTGCTCCTCCCCCTCGCACCGCAACTCCTCCTCCGTCAGGCGGTGTACGTGGAGGGCGTAGGGTCCTTTGGCACACTTGTGCCGGGTGAAAGTGACCTCGTCTCCGATGTAGAGGTCACGACCTCTGTGACCCTCCGGCAGATGGGATTCAACGTCTCTGCGCGTTACAAAAACGTCACCGGAGGTGTTGTGGTCTCGGATGAAGCCCCACCCATGCTGCTGGTTGAACTTGATCACTGTCCCGATGGTGCGGGGACAATGCGCTGCACGGGGGTCCCTCCTGGTCCGGCTCTTCTGCTCGGCACTCCTTATTTGGGCCTGTTGTTCTCGGACCCGCCTCTCTTCCCGCTCCCTTGCAAACTGTTCGAGCTGCTGGCGGCAGCACTCAGCACGTTCTGCTGCAGCTGCCCGGGTCTCTTGAGTGAACCCCATTAGGTCTTCTCCGGTGGGGTCCCACTCAAATTGGGTTTCTTCCAGCGGGGGCGAGATCCGGGTCACGGGCTTCGGAGCCGGAATCAGGGGCTCACACATGGGCCCTACTCTCTGCTGCCGCTCCAGCTCATAGTATTCCTCGGGCCAGATGAAGGGCCGCCCGTCCGGCCATGTGAGCTGGTTGAACAAGTCCTCTCCCAGACGCGGCACCCTTGGTTTTACGGGCGCGGGCGCGGTGGTGGCGGCGCCCGGGTTGCCCAGGCCTTGCGGCCAGGCCTGGGGCACCTGGAAGGTGAAGGGCACCGTTAATACGGCGGCGCCCTGGGCTACCTGGCCCTGCGACCAGGCCGGTGGCCCCGCGGAGGTAGGGGGCGCTGTTGGTGGTGCGGCGCCCGGGAATTCTAGGCCCTGCGACCAGGCTGGTGTTGCTTCCTGTTTGGCCACGCTCGGGGTCGTTGCGCATGGCGTCACAGGGGTCGCGGCGGCGGCTTCCGGTTGGGGCCTAGTCCGTAGCGGTGACATGGCGGTTACGGGCACAGCAGGGGGACTTTCGGGCTCTGCGACGGGGAGCTGGGGCAGGTACGCGGTTTCCCGGCTTGGGGTATAGGCGTCCCCTTTACCTGCCTCCTTGCATCCGGCTCCCTTTTCGGCGCCGTCTCCGGCCTTGGGTCCTCCCGCGCCATCCTCAGAGGCGGTCTGTTTCCTCTTCCAGGGTAGCGTGCTCCGTTCACGGGTCTCGGCTTGCTGTGCCATCTCCCGGCTCCACGCCGCCAATGTCTCTCGCTGTACCCGGGCCATCCTCCGTGCGAGGCCCTCCAGGGCAGTCTGTGCACACTCCCGATCTCGGGGGAGCTGTGCAAGGACCTCCACTAGGCCTAGTGGGGTCGTGGTCTCCAGCAGGCTCCTGACCAACGGGTCGGTGCTGCTCTGCTCTTCTCCCGGCAGGCTCCTGGCCAGCGGGCCGGTGCTGCTCTGCTCTCCTTCTTCTGTCTCTAGCAGACTCCTGGCCAGCGGGCCGGTGCTGTTCTGCTTTCTCTCCATCTCCGGGTAAGCTCCTCCGCTACTCTTCTCCAGGCTTCTTGCCTCCGGGTGCGCTCGCTCCAGACTCCTCCAGGCGGCACCCATCTTCGCTCTTTTCTTTCGTCTCCTCCCACTTCGAGGGCGGTCCCGGGGCAACTCGGTGACTGTCAGCTCCAGGGGCAGTTCTTTCACGCTGACAGACACCTCTAGCATCACAGTCTCTGTTGGTGGGGGCGGTTTCCACTTTTGGCGCCATTTTCGGTCCCGGCCCACGATGGGAGGTGGCCTCTTACCATCTTCTGGCACGCCCATAATGGCGTCCGCTGCTCTTCTAAGGCGGGAAAATGGCGGGAATCGCTTCCCAGTGGCGGGAAACTCTGCAGATGGCGGGAAAAAGCTGGAAATGGCGGACAACCGGCGGGAATCGACTGGTGATGGGGTCCGATGGCAGGGACCCTCCGGAACCAGCAGGAGACTTCTTTCTGAGGTAAACTTGCACTTTTCTTCAGGCACGCAGTACCCGGTTGTTGCGGGCACGTAATCCTGCCGACTACGCCAAAGTTGACGCGCCCCCTGGGACATATTCCTTTTTGAGGGGAATACCCGGCACCGGATCAGATGGGGGTTGTAGTCTCCGAGCGGCTGTGACCCGGCCCGTGCCCAGGGCGTCAAACTCAGTGTTATGTGGCAGTCCTACAGATGTTATTAAGTTCGTTGTGTCGACTACGCCACCCGTTGTGTTGCGGTCACTATGGCCGCCGCTGCAGCAGGGTCCGCTGAGGCTGATGGTGTTGGTGCAGCTTTTGGTAGTATAACCCCCAACGGGTGGGGTATAGCCTCAGGGGGACAGGTGCAGAGGATGGGGGTTGTGGTGGTGCAGTGCAGACGGCAATTAAAGACAGAGTCGGGTTGTGCAGTTTAGGGTATTTACTTACTGCTGATTTTCCTGGTCACTCTAGCTCCAAGTGACCACCCGAGCCGTGCTGCGTCCACCAGGTCCTGGATCCAGCCAACCCCCAAACAAGTCCGGAGCGTGGCCCTGAGCTCTCCTTCTGTCCTTTCCTCTGGCCGTCCCCACCAGTGATCCACCTAGGTCCAGCTCCCTCGGGCCTTCTGTTGGGACACCCTTGGCCTTGGGTTCCCTGACCCTCCACGTGGTATGCCTTCGGGGTGGATGTGGTGGGTGGCCGTGGCAGATGCTGCCCACGGCCTCCGGTCTCTGGCTAGGGTGTGTTTTCTGCCCCCACCAGTTTGGGATCCGGTACCCTGTGCCGACTCCTCACCCGGTGCTTTAATTTGGGTTCTTGGGTCCTCTCTGTTTTCCCCTCTGGGTACTCCTTCTCTGCTCCTCTCTCACTCTTCAGGCTCAGGTCTGCTCTGCTCTTCCTCTCTGCTTGCTGATTTGCTCTGCAACAGACTTGTTCTCTCCAACTCACTGACTTGCTCTCTGCAACTGACCCTGTTCTTAGTTGGTGCCCACCTTATATATCCCTCTATGTGTGAGCTCAGGTGACCAGCACCCAATGAGCTCCTAACTTTACCCAGGCTGCTCCCCCTATCTGCCCCTACACTACTTGGGATGTTCCAACCCCCTCCCACTCCAGCCAAGGACAGACTCGGTCGTACCTGCACATTTCTAAGTGGGAGTACCGTTGGTCTGCCCTCCGGAAATGGGATGTGTGTAGTGCATGCAGCCTACCGAGCTCAGTCCCACTCTCCATCCTTGCCCGGGAGTGGAACATCACACCTCTGGGTTGAGGTGCAATACTCCTGTAGCAGCCGAATCCTCAGGGTGCTACATATACGTTTCTTTTGCCTGAACTGCGCACCCCTCGGTGAAGACAGTGAGTTTTTTGGGGGCAGCTTATGGTCGGCTCAGGATATGAACACCCCCTGATCTGCTTGAAAATATAACTGAAATAAAATGTTGAGAAAAAATTTCAAATATCACGTTGACCCTTCAAGTCACTGTCTTGTAAATCTGTATCACTTCTACACAGAATAGGTGATTGGTCTGAAATCACTCGGGGTGTAAAGAGAATCTGTCATCACAGAATAACTAATCAAACCAATCGCAGCCCCTCAGTATATCATGGCACCCTGTATCTTGATTGGCAGCTGTAGCTTTATAGACTCGAGTGGGGGTCTCAAACATTTGGCCACAGAGGCTGCTTCATGCAGGCCGCAGGCACCATACACCTTGAGGATTGTGGCACGTCAGCACTTTTTCAGTGGAACATATTGCAGGCGCCGTGCACAGACAAGCTCTTTGCTCAGCTATACCAATGCCAACTGTGGGTCAATCACAGGCCAGCAGCTAATGTCTGCAGGGGACCAGGATGGGAACAGTACTAGAAGATGAGGATCAGGATCTTGACATTACTGCAAAGAGACATTACTACAAAAAGGGGACCAGGAAGGGACACGTTACTGTGAGATAGGGAGCCGAATGGTGAGATTGCTACAAAAAGGGGACCAGGTAAGAGGATATTTCTACAAGATGGCCATGATGGGAGACAATAAAACAAGATGAGTACCATGACGGGGGACATAAGCACAAGATAGGAACCATGATGGGGACAACCCCACTAGGCCTGGTGGAGATCCTGGCACAGCTCCCCCGAGACCGGGAGTGTGCACAGACCGCGCTGGAGGGCCTCGCACGGAGGATGGCCCAGGTGCAGCGAGACACGCTGGCGGAGTGGAGCAAAGAGATGGCCCAGCAGACCGGAACCCGTCAGCGGAGCACGCCACCCGAGACGAGGAGACAGACCGCCTCTGAGGATGGAGCAGGAGGAGTGAAGGCCGGAGACGGCGCCGAGGAGGGAGCTGAACAGACGGAGGCAGGTAAAGGGGACGTCACTACCCCAAGCGGAGAAACCGTGAGCCTGCCCCAGCTCCCCGTCGCAGAGCCCGAAATTCCCCCTGCCGTGCCCGTCGCTGCACTGTCACCGCTCCAGACTAGGCCCCAAGCAGAAGCCGCGGCCGCGACCCCTGTGACTTCACGAGCCTCAACTCTGAGCGCGGCCAAGCAGGAAACACCACCGGCCTGGTCGCAGGGCCGAGCGCCCCCGGGCGCTGCAGTGCCAACAGCGCCCTCTACCTCCACCGTGCCACCGGCCTGGTCGCAGGGCCAAGTAACCCCGGGCGCCGCCGTCCTAACGGTGCCCTTTACCTTTAGGGTGCCCCAAGCCTGGTCGCAAGGCCTGGTCAACCCGGGCGCCGCTACCATCACCGCGCCCTCAACATCTCGAGTGCCGCACCTGGGTGAAGATCTATTTGCCCAGCACACGTGCCCGGATGGGCAGCCTTTTATATGGCCACAGGAGTACTACCAACTGGAACTCCAAAAAGCAAGGCCCCTGTGCGAGCCCCTGATTCCGGCTCCGAAGCCGGTCAGGAGAACCCCGCTCCCGCTGGAAGGAGTGTAGCACCCTGAGGATTCGGCTGCTACAGGAGTATTGCACCTCAGCCAGAGGTGTGATATTCCACTCCCGGGTAAGGATGGAGTGTGGAACTGAGCTCAGATAGCTGCATGCACTACATACATCCCATTTCCGAGGGACAGACCTATGGTACTCCCACTAGGAAAATGTGCAGGTACAACCGTGTCTGTCCCTGGCTGGAGTGGGAGGGGGGTGGAACATCCCAGTAGTGTAGGGGCAGATAGGGGGAGCAGTCTGGGTAGTGCTAGGAGCTCATTGGGTGCTGGTCACCTGAGCTCACACATAGAGGGAGTATATAAGGTGGGAACCATCTTAGAAAAGGGTCAGACGTCAGTCAGTCAGTCAGCCAGTCAGTCTGTTTTAGTGAAGACTTTGCAGAGCAGTGGAGGAAAGCAGAGGAGCAGAGCAGCCCCAGGCCCAGAGAGAGAGAGGAGAAAGAAAGACCCAGAGGGGAAGAAAGAAGGAACTCTAAGAGCCCAAATTAAATCAAAGGGTGAAGAGTTGGCACAAGGGTACCGGATCCCAAACTGGTGGAGGGCACTTATCCTCAGCCAGAGACCGGAGGCCGTGGGCAGAATCTGCCACGGCCACCCACTATATCCACCCGGAAGGCAGACCACGCATAGGGTCAGGGAACCCAGAGACAAGGGTTTACCAACAAGAGGCCCGAGGGAGCCGGACTTAGGTGGATCCCTGGTGGGGAAGGCCAGAGACGAGGACAGGACAGAAAGGGAGCTCAGAACCACGCTCCAGAACTACTTGGGGGTTGGCCGAGTCCAGGACCTGGTGGACGCAGCACGGCTCGGGTGGTCACTCAAGGCCGGAGTGACCAGTACAAGAACAGCAGTAAGTAAAAACCCTGAACTGCAGAACCCGACTCTGACTCTCATTACCATCCTCACTGCACCTCCACAACCACCATCCTCTGCACCTGACCCCCTGAGGCCATACCCCTCCCGTTGGGGGTTATACTACCGAAGCTGCACAAACACCATCAGCCTCAGCGGACCCTGCTGCAGCGGCGGCCGTAGTGACCGCAATTCAACGGGTGGCGTAGTCGACATAAAGAACATCCAGTAACATCATAGGACTGCCACACACTGAGCTTGACACCCTGGGCACGGACCGGGTCACAGCCGCTCGGAGACTACAACCCCCATCTGATCCGGCTCCGGGTATTCCCCTAAAGAATATGGCTCAGGGGGCGCGTCAACTTTGGCGTAGTCGGCAGGATAATGTGCCCGCAACAACCGGGTACTGCGTGCCTGAAGAAAAGTTCACCGTTACCTCAAAAAGAAGTCTCCCGCCGGTTCCGGAGGGTCCCCGCCATCGGACCCCATCACAAGTCGATTCCCGCCGGTTGTCCGCCATTTGCAGCTTTTTCCCGCCATCTGCAGAGTTTCCCGCCACTGGGAGACGATTCCCGCCATTTCCAAAGATTTCCCGCCTTGGAAGAGCGGACGCCATTATGGGCGTGCCAGAGGATGGCAAGAGGCCGCCTCCCATCGTGGGCCAGGTCGAAGAATGGCGCCAAAAGCGGAAACCGCCCCCACCAACAGAGACTGTGATGCTGGAAGTGTCCATCAGCGTGAAGGAACTGCCCCTGGAGCTGACAATCACCAAGTTGCCCCGGGACCGCCCTCGAAGTGGGAGGAGACAGAACAAAAGAACGAAGATGGGTGCCGCCTGGAGCAGTCTGGAGAGAGCGCACCCGGAGACAAGAAGCCTGGAGCAGAGTCCAGAGAAAGCTTACCCGGAGATGGAAGGCGAGGCGGGCAGCACCGACCCAGTGGTCAGGAGCCTGCTGGAAGCAACAAGTCCACTAGGCTTAGTGGAGATCCTAGCACAGCTCCCCCGAGATCGGGAGTGTGCACAGACTGCGCTGGAGGGCCTCGCACGGAGGATGGCCCAGGTGCAACGGGAGGCGTTGGCGGAGTGGAGCCGAGAGATGGCCCAGCAGACTGAAACCCGTCAGCGGAGCACGCCACCCGAGAAGAGGAGACAGACCGCCTCTGAGGATGGCGCAGGAGGACTCAAGGCCGGAGACGGCGCCGAGAAGGGAGCCGAACGAATGGAGGCAGGTAAAGGGGACGTCTTTACCCCAAACCGGGAAACCGCGTACCTGCCCCAGCTCCCCGTCGCAGAGCCCGAAGTACCCCCTGCCGTGCCCGTCGCTGCAACGTCACCGCCGCAGACTAGGCCTCAACCGGAAGCCGCGACCCCTGTGACGTCACGCGCCTCGACCCCGAGCGCGGCCAAACAGGAAACACCATCGGCCTGGTCGCAAGGCCTAGTACCCCCGGGCGCCGCAATACCAACAGCGCCCCCTACCTCCGCGGAGCCCCCAGCCTGGTCGCAGGGCCGAGTAACCCAGGGCGCCGCCGTCCTTACGGTGCCCTTTACTTTCAAGGTGCCCCAAGCCTGGTCGCAAGGCCTGGGCAACCCGGGCGCCGCTACCATCAACGTGCCCTCAACATCAAGAGTGCCGCACCTGGGTGAAGACCTGTTCGCCCAGCATACGTGCCCGGATGGGCAGCCCTTTGTCTGGCCAGAAGAATACATCCAGCTGGAGCTGCAAAAAGCAAGGGCCATGTGCGAACCCCTGATCCCGGCTCCAAAGCCCGTAAAGAGGATCTCGCCCCCGCTGGAAGAGACCCAGTTTGAGTGGGACCCCACCGGAGAAGATCTCATGGGGTTCACTCAGGAGACTCGGGCAGCCGCAGCGGAGCGTGCAGAGTGCTGCCGCCAGCAGCTCGAGGTCTTCGAGAGGGAGCGGAGAGAGAGGCGGGTCCGGGAACAGCAAGCCCAAATAAGGAGCGCGGAGCAGAAGAGCCGGACCAGGAGAGACCCCCGTGCAGCGCATGGTCCCCGTACCATCGGGACTGTGATAAAGTTCAACCTGCAGCATGGGTGGGGTTTCATCAGGGATCACCACACCCCCGGCGACGTCTTCGTGACCAGAAGAGACGTTGAGTCCCACCTACCGGAGGGACACAGAGGTCGTGACCTGTATATAGGGGACGAGGTCACCTTCACCCGGCACAAGTGTGCCAAAGGACCCTACGCCCTCCATGTGCATCGCCTGACGGAGGAGGAGCTGCGGTGTGAGGAGGAGCAAGAGGACCCGGACGGGTCTGAACCTGAAACGAATCAACCAACAAGAAAGAGCAGGAGGAAGCCGTAATTGAAGTACGGTATTGTGAGACTGTAAAATAGTTACCCGTCGGGGTACCAAAAACTGTTGCTGCTATTATAGTCCCCGTTGGGACCAGCGAATTGAACTGTTACCCGTGTGTCCCCTATCCATTACCTGGCCGAGGACTGAGAGCGGCCACTTTCCCTTGTATATAGTTGCGCTTCCTAAAGCGCCCCCTACTGGTTTTATAGGAAAGCCGTATTTATTCTTCAAGAGACAATTGCACTTTTCCCGGTCACAAGTTGCACCGTGACCGGAGGAACCAGAAGCAAGAAGAGTTTGCCAGAATGTTGTTTATGAAAAGTTTAATATGAAAAGTTTTAATGCTGCTAATATATGACGTTTTATATGTTTTATTATGTTGATGTTTATGAAAAAAAAAAAATTGTATGTTTTGGTGTTTTGTTTCCTTACAGCCCGAGGACGTGCTGTGGTTTACCAGGGGGGAATGTAGCACCCTGAGGATTCGGCTGCTACAGGAGTATTGCACCTCAGCCAGAGGTGTGATATTCCACTCCCGGGTAAGGATGGAGTGTGGAACTGAGCTCAGATAGCTGCATGCACTACATACATCCCATTTCCGAGGGACAGACCTATGGTACTCCCACTAGGAAAATGTGCAGGTACAACCGTGTCTGTCCCTGGCTGGAGTGGGAGGGGGGTGGAACATCCCAGTAGTGTAGGGGCAGATAGGGGGAGCAGTCTGGGTAGTGCTAGGAGCTCATTGGGTGCTGGTCACCTGAGCTCACACATAGAGGGAGTATATAAGGTGGGAACCATCTTAGAACAGGGTCAGACGTCAGTCAGTCAGCCAGTCAGTCTGTTTTAGTGAAGACTTTGCAGAGCAGTGGAGGAAAGCAGAGGAGCAGAGCAGCCCCAGGCCCAGAGAGAGAGAGGAGAAAGAAAGACCCAGAGGGGAAGAAAGAAGGAACTCTAAGAGCCCAAATTAAATCAAAGGGTGAAGAGTTGGCACAAGGGTACCGGATCCCAAACAGGTGGAGAGCACTTATCCTCAGCCAGAGACCGGAGGCCGTGGGCAGAATCTGCCACGGCCACCCACTATATCCACCCGGAAGGCAGACCACGCATAGGGTCAGGGAACCCAGAGACAAGGGTTTACCAACAAGAGGCCCGAGGGAGCCGGACTTAGGTGGATCCCTGGTGGGGAAGGCCAGAGACGAGGACAGGACAGAAAGGGAGCTCAGAAACACGCTCCAGAACTACTTGGGGGTTGGCCGAGTCCAGGACCTGGTGGACGCAGCACGGCTCGGGTGGTCACTCAAGGCCGGAGTGACCAGTACAAGAACAGCAGTAAGTAAAAACCCTGAACTGCAGAACCCGACTCTGACTCTCATTACCATCCTCACTGCACCTCCACAACCACCATCCTCTGCACCTGACCCCCTGAGGCCATACCCCTCCCGTTGGGGGTTATACTACCGAAGCTGCACAAACACCATCAGCCTCAGTGGACCCTGCTGCAGCGGCGGCCGTAGTGACCGCAATTCAACGGGTGGCGTAGTCGACATAAAGAACATCCAGTAACATCATAGGACTGCCACACACTGAGCTTGACACCCTGGGCACGGACCGGGTCACAGCCGCTCGGAGACTACAACCCCCATCTGATCCGGCTCCGGGTATTCCCCTAAAGAATATGGCTCAGGGGGCGCGTCAGAAGCACAGTTCGAGTGGGACCCCACCGGAGAAGACCTCATGGGGTTCACCCAAGAAACACGGGCAGCCGCAGCGGAGCGTGTGGAGTGCTGCCGCCAGCAGTTGGCAGTCTTCGAGCGAGAACGGAGAGAGAGGCGGGTCCGTGAGCAGCAGATGCAGATACGGAGCGCGGAGCAGAAGAGCCGGAACAGGAGAGACCCCCGTGCAGCTCATGGTCCCCGTACCACCGGGACTGTGATTAAATTTCAATTGCAGCACGGTTGGGGCGTCATAAGAGACCATCATACCCCCGGCGACGTCTTTGTCACCCGCAGAGACGTAGAAAGCCATCTGCCGGAGGGACACAGAGGTCGTGACCTATATGTAGGGGATGAGGTCACCTTTACCCGGCACAAGTGTGCCAAAGGACCCTACGCTCTCCATGTACACCGGCTGACGGAGGAGGAGCTGCGGTGTGAGGAGGAGCAAGAGGACCCGGACGGGTCTGAAGCTTACCAGCAAGAAGGAGCAGGAGGAAGCCGTCATTAAAGTACGGTAAAGAGAGACTGTATATAGTTACCCGTCGGGGTACCAGAACTGTTGCTGCTTTAAATATGTTCCCCGTTGGGACAAGTGTGAACTTTAACCCGTGTGTCCCTATTCCCACTGACCGAGGACTGAGAGCGGCCACACCTCCATTGTATATAGTTGCGCTTTCTAAGGCGCCCCCTACTGGTTTTATAGGAAAGCTGAGTTTTTCAAGAAGAGACTGTGCACTTTACCCGGTCACAAGTCGCACCGTGGCCGGAGGAACAAGAAAAAAGTTTTATGATATATGATGTTTTATATGTTGATGTGTTATGAAAAAAAAAAAAAAAAATTGTATGTTTTTGGATGTTTTATTCTCTTACAGCCCGAGGACGTGCTGTGATTTACCAGGGGGGAATGTAGCACCCTGAGGACTCGGCTGCTACAGGGGTATTACACCTCAAGCCAGAGGTGTGGTATTCCACTCCCGGGTAAGGATGGAGTGTGGAACTGAGCTCAGTAGGCTGCATGCACTACATACATCCCATTTCCGGGGGACAGATCGATGGTACTCCCACTAGATATATGTGCAGGTACGACAGTGTCTGTCCCTGGCTGGAGTGGGAGGGGGGTGGAACATCCCAGTAGTGTAGGGGCAGATAGGGGGAGCAGTCTGGGTAAAGATAGGAGCTCATTGGGTGCTGGTCACCTGAGCTCACACATAGAGGGAGTATATAAGGTGGGAACCATCTTAGAACAGGGTCAGACAGTGAGACAGTCAGTCTTGTGTAGAGCAGAGGAGAAGAGCAGAGAAGCTCAGCCAGCTCCAAGGCCAAGAGAGAGAGAGAGGAGAAAAGAAGGACCCAGAGGGGAAAGAAGAAGGAACCCCAAGAACCTAAAATCAGACCAGAAGGGTGAAGGGTTGGCAACTCGGGTACCGGATCCCAAGCTGGCAGAGGCAAAGCACACCTTAGCCAGGAACCGGAGGTCGTGGGCAGGATCTGCCACGACCCTCACTAAATCCACTGAGAAGGCACACCGAGTATAGGGTCAGGGAACCCAGAGAAAAGGTTTAACCAACAAGAGACCCGAGGGAGCCGGACATAAGTGGATCCCTGGTGGGAACGGCCGTAGAAAGGAAAGTCAGAAAGGGAGCTCAGGATCACGCTCCAGAATTGCTTGGGAGTTGGCCGAGTCCAGGACCTGGTGGACGCAGCACGGCTCGGGTGGTCACTCATGGCCAGAGTGACCAAAAGAACAGCAGTAAGTAAAAACCCTGAACTGCACAGCCCGACTCTGAGTCTTCTTACCATCCACACTGCACCTCCACAACTACCATCCTCTACATCTGACCCCCTGAGGCTATACCCCTCCCGTTGGGGGTTATACTACCACAGCTGCACACATACCACCAGCCTCAGCAGACCCTTCTGCAGCGGCGGCCGTAGTGACCGCAAATCAACGGGTGGCGTAGTCGACACAAAGAACATCCAACAACATCTGCAAGGACTGCCACACACTGAGTTTGACACCCTGGGCACGGACCGGGTCACCGCCACTCGGAGACTACAACCCCCATCTGATCCGGCTCCGGGTATCCACAAACAGCACTGGCCCAGGGGGCGCGTCAATTATACAAGATTACAACCACAATTCATGAAGAAACAAATTTTGCATGCCAGTATTTAATAAAATGTGAGAGGCAGAAAGCTTTTTTTTTGTTAAATTAAAAAATTTGTTTGTTTTTTATATTATCACTTTTCATAGTTTAAAAACTTACACAAAGCTCTGATTGTTCATGTTTGATCAAATTTTACTTTTCTTGTTTGTCCACCAGTCCTGGTCAGCACCAGCATTATGAAGAGCGGCTGGACATTATCATAATTTATATCACAAATGTGGCAGAAATGATCACATAAATGTTGTCTAGCTCCGCCCACTCTTCAGAAATGTCGCTGCTGTGGCTGGGACTGGTGGAAATACAGTAAAAGTCAAATTTGGGCAAAACTGAACAATCAGTGCTGTTTGTAATTATGTATGTCACAAAAAGTGACAATACATACATACATTTATAATTCCTATGCCATGAGATTGGAATCTATGAGGAGCTCCTGGAATTAACTCCATTCTGGAGGTTTCAGTCATGAGCCGTCTAGATTGGATTTGATCCTATGAGGACATCGCTCCAGCAACTCCATTCTACTCAGGTCACCAATGAACTGTACAGAATAGAGGCTACAGGGAGATCATCTAAAAATCCACACCGATCTAGACGGCTCACTAGTGAATCAGATAGAATGGAGTTGCTCAAATGAGGTCCTCAAAAAATCCACTCCAATCTATACGGCTCACTAGTGAATCAGCTACAATGGAGTTGCTCAAATGAGGTCCTCAAAAAATCCACTCCGATCTATACGGCTCACTAGTGAATCAGCTAGAATGGAGTTGCTCAAATGAGGTCCTCAACAAATCCACTCCAATACAATGTTGTAAATTATGAGGACTCTGTTGCTGCGCTCTGTTATGTTTCTCCCTGCGAAGCTCCGCTCACTCTTTGAAAAACTCGATTCCAGTCACCTCAGCACCAAACAGTACAGTTTGGAGGCTACAGTGAGATCCTCAAGAAATCCACTCCGATCTATACGGCTCACTAGTGAATCAGCTAGAATGGAGTTGCTAAAATGAGGTCCTCAAAAAATCCACTCCAATACAATGTTCTAAATTATGAGGACTCTGTTGCTGCGCTCTGTTATGTTTCTCCCTGCGAAGCTCCGCTCACTCTTTGAAAAACTCGATTCCAGTCACCTCAGCACCAAACAGTACAGTTTGGAGGCTACAGGGAGATCCTCAAAATACCCACTCCGATCTAGATGGTTCACTAGTGAATCAGCTAGAATGGAGTTACTAAAATGAGGTCCTCAAAAAATCCACTCCGATCTAGACGGCTCACTAGTGAATCAGCTAGAATGGAGTTACTAAAATGAGGTCCACAAAAAATCCACTCCGATCTACACGGCTCACTAGTGAAACAGCTAGAATGGAGTTGCTCAAATGAGGTCCTCAAAAAATCCACTCCAATACAATGTTGTAAATTATGAGGACTGTGTTGCTGCGCTCTGTTATGTTTCTCCCTGCGAAGCTCCGCTCACTCTTTGAAAAACTCAATTCCAGTTGTGTCACCCTGGCCTGGATGCCACAAGTGTAATTAAAGCTGTGTCTGAGAGCAAGGGGGAGGTTCTCTGGTCAGGGGAACATTAGCATGCAATGCCTCCTGTCTCAGGCCAGTAGGGGGAGCAGGCTGCCCCTATAAAAGCTGGTACTGGGGGCAGGGTTTGAGAGAACTTGATGGCCTGTCTCAGCACTGAGACTTGTCCCAGAGCAGAGCAGGGACAGACAGTTGCACTGCACCTAAGAGGAAGTGTGGCAGGAGGAGAGCCACAAGCCAGAGACAAGAGGCGAAGAGAGCCTGTCTTGGCAGATAAAAGACTTACTTTACCAGACTTTGGTGTCTGAGGCTGGGAGGATTCCACATTCTCCAGCAGATAACCAGTTCGCAAGGGACTGTATATTCCTTGGCCTAAGAAGCCTGGAGGCCCTGCCACAACCGAAGGGACCAGTAAAGCCGTACAAGGCTGGGAGCAGAAAGGAACCCACGTCGCAGGCCATACAGGCGAGAATACACGGAAAGCTCGGAAACGTGGGCTGTTACCCTATAACGAGGAGATAGCCAGAAGGAGCGCAGAAGCACGGTAGGCCTACACCCTCACCCTGACCAGGGCTAATTTCCCCGTTGCTCTCAGACATCCAGGTCCCCTCCTAGCCGGGACTGTTTATGGGTCAGTTTACCTGTTTTAGTAAAGACCCTGGACTGCAACTTGTTGTCTGTGTGCTCCTTGCTCCTCCAGCACTATCGGCACCGGGACTCTCACTACCATCACTCCCACCATCCACCACACTGCCCTGGGGCCGCACTCTTCCCGTGGGGAGTCACACCATCCCAGCTGCATATATCATCAGCCCCAGCGGTCTGCCCTGCAGCGGCGGTTCCTAATGACCGCAAATCCACGGGTGGTGTAGTCGGACATAATCAATAGCACATAACGGACTACCACTGGCCTGACCACCCTGAGCCACGGAACCGGGTTGCCACTACTACCCCCATCGTTCCCTATTGCCCGGATCTGAGTGCCCCACGGCCCAGGGGGCGAGTCACAGTCACTTCAGCACCTGTACAGTTTGGAGGCTACAGGGAGATCCTCAACATACCCACTCCGATCTAGACGGCTCACTAGTGAATCAGCTAGAATGGAGTTGCTCAAATGAGGTCCTCAAAAAATCCACTCCAATACAATGTTGTAAATTATGAGGACTGTCGGCTGCACTCTGCTATGTTTTTCCCCGCGAGGCTACAGGGGGCGAGTCAGCTTTGGCGTAGTCGGCAGGATTTCGTGCCCGCAACCACCGGGTACTGTGTGCCTGAAAAAGACTTTTGTAACTTACCTGTGGCGAAGTTTCCCGCCATCCGGAGCCGATTCCCGCCATCAGACGCCATCTTGGACCGTTTCTCGCCGTTTTCTGCCGTCTTCCCGCCATCCGCAGCTGCTTCCCGCCATCAGACGCCATCTTCAGGACGCCGCGCGGGAAGAAGAGGGGCGTGGACGTCAAAACCGCGTGAGATCCGAAGCTCCGCCCCACGCACCGACGCTGCGCAAGGTCCTGGAAGGGAGAGAGAGCGACTCTGACGTCATCGGAGCGCGACGCCAGGTACTCGTCCATAGCAGCATCAGTGGAGCCGCGGCCTACAGAAGAGGTTCGTCGGAAGGTAGGCCACGCTTAACTAGGGGGGGAGAAAGATGTCGTATACAGAGGCGCCCACTACCACCAACAAAG
This sequence comes from Phyllobates terribilis, assembly GCF_046119375.1. NCBI lineage: Eukaryota > Metazoa > Chordata > Amphibia > Anura > Dendrobatidae > Phyllobates > Phyllobates terribilis. Next base: position 87,348 of record NW_027364880.1, read on the forward strand.
CTGCAGCAGCGGTGATGCCCTTTTCCCTGCCCTACATCCCTGGAGCGGCCTGGCTGCCCAAATACTCAGGGGAGCCCCATGCCCTAACTGACTTCAAGGAAAGGCTATACAGTTTGTTCCAAGTTTACCCCCTGACAGAGGAACAGAAGGTCAGCATATTAACAGGGCAGTTAACTGGCGAAGCCCAGAGGGAGGTAAAATCATGGCCCACTAAGGAGAAAAGAACTGTGAAGGGTATTCTGGCCCGGCTGCGGGGTACCTTTGACACACGTACCTCCGCTGAAATTAAAATGAGGTTCTATGGGTGTAAGCAGCGGGCACAGGACAGCATCAGAGACTATGCCCTAAATCTGCAGGAAGCCCTGAGGGCTATTCAACAAACTGACCCTGGCAGTGTGCAGGAAACGGATAAGCTGCTAACAGAACAATTCATAGAAGGTCTGCTGTCTAGCGCCCACAGGGCCCAACTGCGCCTCATGTTCTTTCAGAACCCCGACCTGACCTTTGCCCAATTTAAGGACAGGGCCATAAGGGTGCTCCGTGAATCTGCAACCAGTGGCGCTATAAACCCCCGGCGCCCTGCTCTCACCAACCACCAGGAGGCGGCGCCCTCCTCTATGGATCCCGTGGGGGCTGATGCACAGGCCCTGAACCAAGCCCCGTCGAAAGACCTGCACCACCAAGTCCAGGAGCTGACCAGGAGCGTCGCGGCGTTGACCAGGACCGTCCAGGCGTTGCAAGTGGACCCGTCAAGACCCATCGAGCTGGCTTCAAGTCCGGAGGATGTCCCGTGGCGTCGACAGAGGAGGATCCCGTCGTTCCGAGGGAGGCCCACAGACCGCTACGCAGAGGGTGGACAGCCCATTTGCCGTCGATGCAACCAGCCCGGACACATTTCCAGGTACTGTAATTTAAACGGGTCCAACCTGGGGCAGAGGGCCAACCCCCAGGCATAAGATCACCAGGCCCTTACAATTGGCGTAATAAGGACGTTGGGGGGCGCCCGGTTTTACCCGTGGTGCTGGACGGTATCCCCATGAGCGCCTTGCTGGATACTGGGTCACAAGTAACCACTATCCCTTATGTACTTTTTAAGCAGCATTGGACTGATGCTGATATCACACGGTATCCAGACAGTAACTTGAGCATCATCGCCAGTAATGGCTTACCCGTGCCGCAGATGGGGTTCAAGGAGATGACCATTAAAATTGGTAAAGTTGAACTACCGACACAGGGAGTGATTATTGTGGACATTGACCGTCGTGAAAGTCACCCTAAAATAACTGTGGGTACTAACGTGATTGAAAATTGTCTTTCAGAGGTAATTGTAATCTTACAACTGGTGGCGGTGAATGCTAGTTCCAGCCAACAGAGAGTCCTCAACAAGGAGATAAAAGCCCTGATGAGACGGCAGCAGGTAGAACTGTCTGGTGGTGAGATCGGTAGCGTAAGACTGAGTGACCCATTCCCCATTTCCATGCCTCCCAAAAGTGAAATGATGATCTGGTGTCGGACTGCAATCGGGTTGAGAGGTAGAGACTACCAAGCCATGGTAGAACCCGTGTACTCAGACAGCAGGCCCACCATTTTGACAGCCCGGGGGGTGGTTGATGTCTGTCATGGGAGGGTGCCCATCCGCATTCTCAACATTGGGGAGAGGGAGGTACACTTACCCAGGTACGCTACACTCGCCAAGCTGTTTGTGGTCGAACACAAAGCTATCAGGGCCGTGGAACCCTTGCCTCCATCTCCTCAGGCGGAGGGTAATGGCTCCCAGAAACAAAAGGAGGACTGGTGCCAGAAACTCCACGTGGGTGCTAACTCCACTCCCCTGCACCAAGAACAAGGAGTCTACCGGGTGGTACAGGAGTACGAGAGAGTCTTTAGTAAGCACCCGCTAGACTTCGGCAGAGTAAAAGGGATAGAACACCACATCCCCACAGGGAGCCACCCACCAATAAAAGAGAGACACAGACCTGTACCCCCTGCACATTATCAGAACGCAAAGGGCATGCTAAGAGAAATGAAAGAAGCTGGGGTCATTCGAGATAGCTGTAGCCCCTGGGCAGCCCCCTTGGTTCTGGTGAAAAAGAAAGACGGCACCATGAGAATGTGCGTGGACTATAGACAAATCAACCGTATCACCCACAAAGACGCATATCCGCTGCCTAGAATAGAGGAGTCTTTAGCCGCACTAAAATCAGCTAACTTCTTTTCTACTTTGGACCTTACTAGCGGGTACTGGCAGGTTCCTGTGGCAGAGGCTGACAAAGAGAAGACCGCCTTCACCACCCCGATGGGACTGAGCGAATTCAACTGCATGCCTTTCGGGCTCTGCAATGCACCAGGGACCTTCCAGCGGCTGATGGAATGCTGTCTAGGGCACCGAAACTTCGAGACGGTTCTCCTTTACCTGGACGACGTGATCGTCTATTCGAAGACCTACGAGGACCACCTAAAACACCTGGCCGAGGTGTTCGAAGCCCTGGCAGGCTATGGCCTGAAGGTGAAACCATCGAAGTGTCACCTGCTGAAACCGAAGGTCCAGTATCTAGGGCACGTGGTAAGCGCGGAAGGAGTGGCCCCCGACCCTGACAAGGTCACGGCAATCAAGAGCTGGCCAAGCCCCTCGAACATCAAAGAGGTGAGACAGTTTCTCGGGTTGGTAGGCTACTACCGAAGGTTCATCCCCGGGTTCACTAAGATGGCAGCTCCTATGCAGGACCTCCTGATCGGACAGTCTAAGTCCAGAAGTCAAAAGCCACCCTTCAAGCGGGATAAACCGGAAGAGGAGTCCTTCCGCCAGCTAAAGATGGCCCTCACGGGGGATGAGATCCTGGCCTACCCTGATTACGGCCAGCCTTTCATTCTCCACACAGATGCCAGTAATGTGGGACTGGGAGCCGTACTGTCCCAAAACCAACAGGGCAGAGAAAGGGTGAACGCGTACGCCAGCCGGAAGCTGAGGCCCACCGAGAGGAACCCGGAGAATTACAGCTCCTTCAAGATAGAATTCTTGGTGGTGGTGTGGGCCGTGACGGAACGCTTCAAGCATTACCTGGCCTCCGCAAAGTTCACCGTGTACACGGACAACAACCCGTTGACACACCTGGACAATCCAAGACTGGGTGCCCTAGAACAGCGGTGGATGGCCCGTCTCTCCAACTATGACTTCGTGATCAAGTACCGGGCAGGCAAAATCAATGCCAACGCGGACGCCCTATCAAGGATGCCTCACTTACCTGAAGGTGACGAAGACCCAGAAGAGCTGGAGGAGGTAGAACTCCCCGCGTTTCACCGGTTTGGAGCCGCTCAATACTCTCACCGCGTGAAGAAGGAGGATCTAACAACCGTGATGATCAATCCCCTACCTCACCACAGCTGGGCCGAGACCCAAGATAGTGACCCTGCAATCCGCCTGGTGAAAGATCTGCTGACCCGGAAAGACGCCCGCTTAGATCCAGATGCCCCAGAGAAAGCCAAGCAGCTATGGAAAGAGAAGAGCAAGCTGTTCCTCTACGAAGGCAAGTTGTGCAGAAGGATTGTCAACCACCGGACGCACGAGCTGACCTGGCAAGTCGTGGTCCCAAGGCGAGATGCAGCTATGGTCCTGGGGGCTTACCATGACAGAGCGGGGCTCTTCGGTTGGAAGAAACTGGAGTTCCTGCTAAGAGGAAGATTCTTTTGGGTCGGCATGAGAGGTGCTGTAGAAAAATGGTGCAGAGACTGTGGCCCTTGTCACCTAAGGAGGAAGGACCGCACCAGCCAGAAGACACCCTTGAGGCCCATCGTCACCACGCAGCCTCTTGAGCTGGTAGCTCTAGACCATGTCAAGTTGGCTCCAAGCCGGTCAGGGTACATCTACGCCCTGACAATCGTGGACCACTATTCCCATTTTCTCGTGGTGGTCCCGGTAAAAGACTTGACAGCCCAAACAGCGGCCAGAGCCTTCCAGCAATATTTCTGCCGTCCACACGGGTATCCGGAACAGGTCCTGACAGACCAGGGTCCTGCGTTCGAGGCTGAAATCTTCCAGGAGTTCTGCAACCTCTATGGCTGTAAGAAGATTCGTACAACGCCTTACCACCTCCAAACCAACGGGATGTGTGAGAAGATGAACAATATAGTCATTGATCTCCTGAAGACCTTGCCCCTGGAGGAACGCAGCCTGTGGCCAGAAAAACTGCCGGACCTGATAGACCTATACAACAATATCCCGGTGAATGCTACAAACTGCACCCCGGCTTACCTGATGCGAGCTAGACCAGGTAAGCTGCCCGTAGACCTGGAGATGGGAGTCCTAATACCTGAGGACACCTCCCCGGATGCGGACTGGGATACGGAAAGGCAACTGCAGTACAAGAAGGTACAGGAGAGTGTGGAGAAGAGCCTGGCCCAGGTGAGAGAGAGGCAAGAAAAACTCTTCAACCAACACGCCCCTGCTGGTCCCCTAGAACCTGGTGAGCAAGTCCTGAAGCGGAAGAGAAGGCTACATAAGTTGGACGACCAGTGGGAAAGGGAACCCTACACCGTACTGCAGTCTGACCACGACAACCCAAAGGTGTGCGTAATCACCAAGGACGGAGGAGAAACCACTAGTGTCGTCTCCAGAGACCACCTCAAAAGGTGCCCCGAGCAACTCCGTAGTGCAGAAGAGGATCAGAGTGACCTTGAACCCGCAGAGGTCAAGGAAGAAATGATCAGCACCGTTCTCGGAGAGTTCCCTCAGTCCTGGACTCGCATAAATGATGCCATAGTGGTACCTGTCCTGCATTTCCTGCAACCGGCACAGCAACAACCAACACCAGAGCCGGAAGGTGAAGAGGAGCAAGCGGTTCCAGAGGCAGAAGAGCCTGTACCAGCAGCCCAGGAGAGTCAACCCTCTGCTGACAGTGAGCCTGCCATGCCTGCGGTAAGCCAAAGGACCCGCAGACAGCTGCCTGCCCTACCTGTACACCCAGCTGGTAGCTGTACCCCTAACGCTAGTGGGGAAAGCCAGGTTGGTCCACCACCAGATAGTGGGCTAAGGAGGTCAACCAGGAGCACAAAGGGGCAGATACCGCTCGCTGGAAAATATAGAGCGCGCTAAGATTGTAAATAACCCTGTTGCCAAATGTTGAATTGTTTGCCAAGTTACATGCATGTCTGGTAATTCTGTGTTTCAGTTTCTTGCAGCTACCGTAAGGACTCACAGGTTATGGACTTTTTATAACCAGGACCTTGTATGGACTGCGTTCGGAGCCTAACCCAGGAATGAACTAAGACTGTAAAGGACTTGGGGTAGGACAGACCCCCACCTGGTTAAGGCTCCCCGTTGTATTGGTGATATGGACACCCGGTCAAAGACCACACTGTGACCTTAAGAACTCAATCTGTGCGTCACTTTCCTGATAATGTTTTATAGTTATGCATATTGTCTTTGTTTACTGTTTAGTCCCGGAGTACTAAATTTTACTAGGGGGGAATGTGTCACCCTGGCCTGGATGCCACAAGTGTAATTAAAGCTGTGTCTGAAAGCAAGGGGGAGGTTCTCTGGTCAGGGGAACATTAGCATGCAATGCCTCCTGTCTCAGGCCAGTAGGGGGAGCAGGCTGCCCCTATAAAAGCTGGTACTGGGGGCAGGGTTAGAGAGAACTTGATGGCCTGTCTCAGCACTGAGACTTGTCCCAGAGCAGAGCAGGGACAGACAGTTGCACTGCACCTAAGAGGAAGTGTGGCAGGAGGAGAGCCACAAGCCAGAGACAAGAGGCGAAGAGAGCCTGTCTTGGCAGATAAAAGACTTACTTTACCAGACTTTGGTGTCTGAGGCTGGGAGGATTCCACATTCTCCAGCAGATAACCAGTTCGCAAGGGACTGTATATTCCTTGGCCTAAGAAGCCTGGAGGCCCTGCCACAACCGAAGGGACCAGTAAAGCCGTACAAGGCTGGGAGCAGAAAGGAACCCACGTCGCAGGCCATACAGGCGAGAATACACGGAAAGCTCGGAAACGTGGGCTGTTACCCTATAACGAGGAGATAGCCAGAAGGAGCGCAGAAAGCACGGTAGGCCTACACCCTCACCCTGACCAGGGCCAATTTCCCCGTTGCTCTCAGACATCCAGGTCCCCTCCTAGCCGGAACTGTTTATGGGTCAGTTTACCTGTTTTAGTAAAGACCTGGACTGCAACTTGTTGTCTGTGTGCTCCTTGCTCCTCCAGCACTATCGGCACCGGGACTCTCACTACCATCACTCCCACCATCCACCACACTGCCCTGGGGCCGCACTCTTCCCGTGGGGAGTCACACCATCCCAGCTGCATATATCATCAGCCCCAGCGGTCTGCCCTGCAGCGGCGGTTCCTAATGACCGCAAATCCACGGGTGGCGTAGTCGGACATAATCAATAGCACATAACGGACTACCACTGGCCTGACCACCCTGAGCCACGGAACCGGGTTGCCACTACTACCCCCATCGTTCCCTATTGCCCGGATCCGAGTGCCCCACGGCCCAGGGGGCGAGTCACAGTCACTTCAGCACCTGTACAGTTTGGAGGCTACAGGGAGATCCTCAACATACCCACTCCGATCTAGACGGCTCACTAGTGAATCAGCTAGAATGGAGTTGCTCAAATGAGGTCCTCAAAAAATCCACTCCAATACAATGTTGTAAATTATGAGGACTGTCGGCTGCACTCTGCTATGTTTTTCCCCGCGAGGCTACACCTTCTCTTTGAAAAACTCAATTCCAGTCACCTCAGCACCTGTACAGTTTGGAGGCTACGGGGAGATCCTCAACATACCCACTCCGATCTAGACGGCTCACTAGTGAATCAGCTAGAATGGAGTTGCTCAAATGAGGTCCTCAAAAAATCCACACCAATACAATGTTGTAAATTATGAGGACTGTGTTGCTGCGCTTTGTTACGTTACTCCCCACGAGGCTCCGCTCACTCTTTGAGAAAATTCGATTCCAGTCACCTCAGCACCTGTACAGTTTGGAGGCTACAGGGAGATCCTCAACATACCCACTCCGATCTAGACGGCTCACTAGTGAATCAGCTAGAATGGAGTTGCTCAAATGAGGTCCTCAAAAAATCCACACCAATGCAATGTTGTAAATTATGAGGACTGTGTTGCTGCGCTTTGTTACGTTACTCCCCACGAGGCTCCGCTCACTCTTTGAGAAAACTCAATTCCAGTCACCTCAGCACCTGTACAGTTTGGAGGCTACAGGGAGATCCTCAACATACCCACTCCGATCTAGACGGCTCACTAGTGAATCAGCTAGAATGGAGTTGCTCAAATGAGGTCCTCAAAAAATCCACACCAATACAATGTTGTAAATTATGAGGACTGTGTTGCTGCGCTTTGTTACGTTACTCCCCACGAGGCTCCGCTCACTCTTTGAGAAAACTCGATTCCAGTCACCTCAGCACCAAACTGTACAGAGTGAAGGCTATAGGAAGGTCCTCAAAAAATCTACTCCGATCTAGACGGCTCAGTAGTGAATCAGCTAGAATGGAGTTCCTAAAATGAGGTCCTCAAAAAATCCACTCCGATCTAGACGGCTCACTAGTGAATCAGCTAGAATGGAGTTACTAAAATGAGGTCCTCAAAAAATCTACTCCTATCTAGACGGCTCACTGGTGAATCAGCTAGAATGGAGTTACTAAAATGAGGTCCTCAAAAAATCCACTCCAATACAATGTTGTAAATTATGAGGACTCTGTCGCTGCGCTTTGTTACGTTTTTCCCCACGTAAAACTGAACGATCAGCGCTGTGTGTGATTATTTATATTACAAAAAGCGATAATAAAATGCAAGTTTGATTAATCATGAAAAAAATAAAATTTTGCCCTTTGGAAATACGTAATAAATATAACAGTTTGAGCAAGTACTTAAAAAATAAAAACATGAAATCATTAGAATTATAAGGCTGATATATATCTACAATGTGTGTACATTCCAATTCCACTACATTGCAGGCTATGAGGATCCGGGAATCTGCTCCATTCTGGACATTGGAGGTGATTTTTTGAGGAACTTCAGTGTAGAAACTGAACTGTCTAGAATGGAGAAGCTGCAGAGAGATCATCAAAAGATCAACTCCGATCCAGTCACCTCACCAGTGAATCAGCTAGAGTGGAGATGTTGGAATGAGGACCACAAAATATCCCCCCGATCCAGTCACCTCACCAGTGAATCAGCTAGAGTGGAGATGCTGGAATGAGATCCACAAAATATCCCCCCGATCCAGTCACTTCACCAGTGAATCAGCTAGAGTGGAGATGCTGGAATGAGATCCTCAAAATATCCACTCCGATCCAGTCACCTCACCAGTGAATCAGCTAGAGTGGAGATGCTGGAATGAGATCCACAAAATATCCCCCCGATCCAGTCACTTCAGTAGTGAGCCGTCTAGAGTGGAGCTGATAAAATGAGCCCTCAAAAAATCAACTCCAAACTAGACGGCTCAATGGTGAATCAGCTAGAATGGAGTTGATTGTTTGAGGACCACAAATAATCAATTCCAAACTAGATGCAACCGTCTCTTTTGCACGCCCCATGCGCTCCAAGCACAACCGGATATCCGTGGTCACCGGAAACACGTGACAGGAAGCACGTGACCGGAGAGTCAGTATGCGTTCCACACGCCGGAACCACCTGGCCGCCATTCTCCCAGTCAGAGCATGTGACCAGCACCGGGATCATGTGATCATGGACACAGTGAAGCCGCCTCGCCGCTGTCACCTAGATTTCAATGCACAGTCAATCCTGGAACTTTACAGCTGAGTGCGTTCCATGACATATCATACAATCTATATGCCTATTGCAAACATTGTCATTCTGATAAGGGCATACTATACTCATAAGGCTTCTCAAATAAATAGTACAAGCGACACTCAAATATATTGGGCATGGGAGTTCACAATAGGCTATAATTGCATAGAGAAGACCCTTAGTGGGCCAATTTCATGTACTAATGCTATACCATGCAGATTTACATACTTGACCTGCAAATGATTCCTCTAGTTGTCAGTAGAGGGCAGCCTAAACATAAAACAATCTAGTGAGCGACAGATGTGGCATCTTCTTTGGTGCATGGGTCGGCGTCAACTAATCAATGAGCATTAACATTTTTTTTACACTGCCACAATGATATTAAGTGAAATTAACACCGAAATTTGAACCTTACTTGCTCGCATATAAATTTTTCACTGCACCCCTTAAATATTTAAGCACGTATATTAAAGGGGGCGGCCATTTACACTTATTAGTGCAGCTTTCCTCACACACTGAGCAGCATTCTGTCCATACAATGGCCGCTGGTGGAGGAGCAGTGACCAGACCTGTCCTCAGCCTCCAATACTAAAACTCCTCACATAGGAGAGCTGCTTGTCTGTTGGAGGAGGCTGATACGATAGGCTGATCTGGTCACATGATCCTCCCCCAGCGGCCATTTTATGGACATAAGTGCTGCTCAGTGTGTGAGGAGAGCACGTGGAGTAATCTAGTCTCCTCTATCAGTAACAGAGAGCAGACAATGTTTTCACCTAGTTTGACAAATTAAAAAAAATAGATTTGCAGCAACTCAGATCTCCTCAAATTGCAAATACTTGAAGAAAATCTAAATTTATTGCTATCAATAATGGTGTCCTCTTTTTCCTTATAATAATACTTATATTCACTGGGCTACGTTATAATAATAATGCCCCCTATACTGACTAATAATAATAATAATGTCTCATGACAGTGGTGCCCTGTGTATCCTTATAATGCCCCCCGGGCCTTCTTATGTAATAATTGTGTCCTAGGAAACCAGAAACATATGCTAATACTTATCACCCCCTCTCTCCCACGCTGAGGGGTGATATTCTCCTCCTCACTACAGTCTAGGTGCAGCAGATGTTGAAGTGAGGTCATTGCATCGCCTGATGTCCCTCATGTGGTGCTGACCTCTTTGAGTTCATAAGACATAAGCAGTCTACGGCTTTTCTGAGCAAGTGGCAGAGCAGGGAGTCCATGGCTCTCTGCTCCACCTCAGTTGTTAATGGTTAATGATATCCACATCCTCAGAAAGTGGATACTGTCAACAAGTGTCCACACCGGCCCATCTGGTATTTGTTGGAACTTCCAGATGGACAGTCAGGCCCTGCGGGGGCCCTTGCAGTTTAGCTCAGTTGGTATAATAGAGTCATATCTAGAATATTATTTAAGCTTAACTTTGAAGGGCCCATGTTAGTGACCCTCATACATAGCGTTTTTCTGTGTTTTTTACTGCAACAATAAAAACTTGTCTTGGCAGTAAAAACACTGTGTTCAAAACCCCTGGTTTTCCTCATGTTCCCTGCATTTTTGTCACTTTTTTGTAGCCTTTTTTTGGGTGTGGATTACATATGAGCTTTGTCTACAGTACATTTTTAATAAAGTTAGTTTCATTCACCACAACCGCTGTCAAAACGCTGTAAAAAACTTGCATTTTTTACAGCATTTTTTCCCCCTTTCATTTCTTTGTAAAAAAAAAGCTACAAAAACACTGAGAGAATTGACACGCTGTGGATTTTAAAAACGCTGCATTTGTCAAATTCAGTCAGGAAAAAAAATCAAGCATATGAGTGAAATTTCTAAAATCTCATATCTTTTGCTGATACTGTAAAACGCAGCTTGATCTGAGGTAAAAATGTCAGACATGTCAGGTGCTCAGGTACTAGAAGTACAGGAGTCTGTACAGAACAATAGGCAGGGCCGGCGTCAGCACCCGGTCAAGTGCCAGGGCCCTGAGCAGGCGAGAGGGCCCACTTGCGGTCGGGCACCACGCCGGGCTATGGGCGAAGGAGAGCGGTGCCAGCGCCCGCCCTTCTCCCCCACTTGCTCAGGGCCCCGGCAGCCGGATACTTACCTCTCCCCATGCCTCCGCAGCTCCGCTGTCTTCCCGCTTTGCGCTCCCTGTGATGTCTCAGGTTAGAGGGCGCGGTGACGTCTTTCCACCGCACCCTCCCAGGAGCCATCACAGGCAGCGCAGAGCGGGAAGATGCCAGCAATGGAGTCCGGACCTGAGCAGTGGCAGCAGGTGAGGAGGAGTGAGGTGAGGGTGAGTATTTGATTTTTTTTTTTTAATGTATGGAGGTGTCGTCACTGAATTTTGGGTCTTCTATCCTTTGGATTACGAGCTCGGAGAGAATGAAGACACAGGACAGGATGTTTGTGTCTAAACATACTCTAAAAACTTTATTACAAAACACAGGGCTAATATACACCCTAAAGGCAGGAAACGGATTTGCCATATATGGTTCGATTATACAGTTTAGCTGAACAAGCGAAAAAAGCTAGTTTCTGTATGCTTTAAAATATTTAATTAGACTTATCTAGTTAGCAAGGTCATTTCATCTTTCTGCAAGAACACATTATTGCTACACTAGAAGAAACATCTGGCCAGGGAAAATCACTTTATCTTCTCAAAAGGACACGCTATTGATACAAGAAGGAACATTCATAGCTGTTGTTTTCACCTAAAATAACTATCAGACTTATATAGCATAGATGGGGCCTTTAAACTTGAGGGACTCCATCTTCTGCTATAACATTCCATCCTTTTGTTCCTTCATTTATCAATATGAATTTCTATGTTTTCTTTTAGTACAACGCTGAATACACATTAAAAAAAACTTAAAAACCAAATAAACCGCAAGACACATTAGCAAAACCTGTAAAATAGCTTGTACTATACCAGCCAACCACCCACCAATACCTTTAAACCAATTTGCGGGATTTAGAAATGAAAATCTCTGTGTGGAATTATTGGCCAAAGTATCTGAACAGTTCACTCAAAAGTTTATCTCTTCCCATGAGACCGGGACAGCGAGAAAGGGTATGCTAGTGGACGTCACAGGGGCATGTGTACATATCCAACAATTAGCAATGGTCTGGTTTTGCTCCTTTAGTCCATCGATTAGAGCAAGATGGTGTCTAATGAATCTATTGTCGTCTCCATCCATGGTGCCTAACCTAGTCCATGCACCTGTGGTCGCAAGTATGCAGGTAAGTATAAACAATGTCATCATTCTTTGTCCGCTGGTTCTCCTAGTATCTTTTTGCAATGGGACGCGTGGATCCAGGTCTCTTTTCCCTCTAGCTTAACGGCTGTACTTGTGGTCAGCAGAACTTGAAAGGGTCCGTCAAACCGTGGATCTAGGCTTTTCCTCACGTGTCTTTTTATAACCACCCAGTCTCCAGGTTGCAGCGTATGGCTGCTAGAGTCTTGATCTGGATCTGAAAGAGAACTGAAGACATTATAATGTACTTGCTTAATCTTTTTGTGTAAAGCCCTCACATAGGAACTTAGCACATGGTTGTTCATTTCTAATGCTTGCGGATAGAAACACCCTAGGCCGGGTACGATGCCAAACAATATCTCATATGGAGAGAGTCCAGTCTTTCTATTAGGCGTGTATCTTACTGAAAACAGAGCAAGTGGTAAACAGTCCGGCCATGGTTTTCCTGTCTCAGCCATGGCTTTCTGAATTTTTAATTTCAATGTCCCATTCAGTCTTTCCACTGTACCACTACTTTGTGGGTGATATGGGGTATGGAATGCTTGTTGAATTCCTAGAGCTGACATGACTTCATTCATTATTTCACCTGTGAAGTGTGTACCTCTGTCACTCTCAATTACCTCTGGTACCCCATACCTGCAGACCACCTCCGCAAGCAGTTTCTTTGCGGTTGCCGTAGCCGTGGCTTTGGCAATCGGGAAAGCCTCTGGCCATCCTGAGAACAAATCAATACAGACCAACACATATTCCCATGATCCTGACTTTGGCAGCTGAATATAATCAATTTGCAGTCTCTGGAATGGATAGAGGGGCCGGGGGGTGTGTTTGGGTGGTGTTTTAACTACTCTACCCTGATTATGTGTAGCACATATCATGCACCCTTGTACCAGGTTTTCAATACAGGTGGAGAATCCTGGTGCCACCCAATGTTTCTGCATCACACTCATCACACCCGTTTTAGATTGGTGTGTCGGCCCATGTAGTACCTGGGCAGCTGCTGGGTACAGTGCCCTTGGAAGGCATCATCGTGTCCCTTTCCCCCATACCCCATTTGCTTCATTCAGGCATGCACCTTCCTTTAACCACTTATCAACCTCCTCCTTTTGAGCCTGCGCCTGCATTTGGGATAAGATGTCCTCCGACACAAAGGGGTTTTTAGGGGCACTTAACTGACGTACTGTTGACCCTTGTTGCGGCTTACAGGCTGCTGTTTTTGCTGCTGCATCTGCCATCGCGTTTCCTCTGCTTACCTGGTCGGTGCGTCTGGTATGTGCTCTTACCTTTATGACAGCTACTTGTTTAGGTAGTTGTAGCGCATCAATTAATTAACTGCTGGACCGCATCAGCATTCTTAATGGGGTGTCCTGCTGCCGTCAGGAAACCTCTTGACTTCCATATTGGACCAAAATCATGCGATATACCGAATGCGTACCTAGAATCTGTGTAAATGTTAACAATACTACCTTCCGCTAGTTTACAGGCCTCGGTTAGGGCCCTAAGTTCAGCTTCTTGAGCCGACTGGTGTGGGAGCATTGGTTCTGCCTTGATTACTGCATTGAGGGAGACAACTGCATATCCAGTATGGAAGGTACCTGAATCGTCCTGATGACGGGATCCATCTACAAAAAATTCAAAATCTGCATTTTGTAATTCATGTTCAAATACAGTAGGTAAACCTGCCGTTTCTTGTGCCATCATTTGTACACAGTCATGAGGAACTTCCTCTCTTGGATCTTCCTTAAAAAGCACAGTACCTGACTCCTCCTTTAGATCCGAGAGAGGTAACAAAGTTGCTGGATTCAGGGTAGTACACCTCTGTAAAGAAACATTGGGAGGCATTAACAGTGCACATTGTAACCTGAGATGACGTGCTGCTGAGAGGTGAGCGGGTTGCACTTGATTCAATATAGTGTAGACATCATGAGGTGTTAGAACGGTGAGCGGGTGGTCAAGAACAATGTCTGCGGATTTATGGAGTAATAGTCCAACAGCATGCAGAGCACGTACGCAGGATGGTGCACCTCTGGCTACCGCATCCAATCTGACACTAAAATAGGCAACAGGTCTCTGATTATCACCGTGTGTTTGAGTTAAAACTCCTGCTGCATGTCCAGCTTGTTCATGAAGGTACAGAGTAAATGGGAGCTCATAATTAGGTGTACCCAAAGCTGAAGCGGCCAAAATACGGTTCTTGAGAGAATAAAAACAGTCTATTGCCTCTGATGTTAGTACAAAAGGTGTTGGGGTAAGACAGTCATAGAGGGGCTGCATTAAAACAGAGGTGGCATGAATCCACTGTCTGCAATAGGAAACAAGTCCAAGAAAAGTTCTGAGGGCTGCAACATTAATGGGGACGGTGAATGCCTGTACTGCTAGTTTACGTGCATTTGTTAAATGACGAGCTCCTGGTGTAATGCAATGTCCCAAAAAGGTGACTGAAGATTTACAAAACTGAAGCTTATCTTTCGATGCCTTGCAGCCAGCGTGATAGAGAAACAACATAAGCGATATAGTTGCACTATGACATTGTTTCCTGGAGGGGGCACAAATGAGCAGGTCATCGACATATTGCAAAACAACGATATGTGGTTCAGACCATCCCTCCAGTATTTCCTGCAGACTTGCAGTGTACATTGTGGGTGAATTCTGGGCACCCTGTGGCAACACTGTCCATGTATATTGACTGCCCTGGAATGTGAAAGCAAACAGGTACTGGCAGTCAGGATGTAATGGTACACTGAAAAATGCATTTGCCAAATCGACCACTGAAAAACAAAGAGAGTTAGAAGGTATCTGTGACAGAAGAGTATGCGGGTTGGGCACAACTGGTGTTAGAAGTTCTGTGGCTTTGTTAACCAACCGGAGGTCATGGACCATTCTATATGCGGCTGGTTGTCCTGGCACACTCTTTTTCTTTACTGGGAACAGGGGAGTGTTGCAAGGGGACTGGGTTTTGACTAGGACTCCTCTCTGTAGTAATTTTTGGACCTGCTGGGCTATGGCATTCTCCTGAGCCGAGCTAAGGGGATACTGCCTCTGTTGAGGCAAGATGGCTCCTGGTTTTAATTTCACCATTACTGGTTGAACTCTTAACCTACCAACATCTGTTTTGTCTGAGGCCCAAAAATCATGTGGTACAGCCTGCTCCAATATCGGGGGAAACTCATTTGTCTCTTCTATGCTGGCAATATCTAGTGACATAATTTTGCAAAGGGTACTTGGTTTTAAACCTGGGGTCATGGTGACAGTGCCATCGGGATGATACTCAATATGTGCTTGTAATTGGGACAACACATCATTTCCCAAAAGGTTACATTGGCCTCGGGGCGATACCATGAGCTTGCTATGTACAGTGGCTCCTTGAATTTGCAGGGGAATTCTTTTAGTGACAGGAAGCAGGACAGACGGGGAATTGAAGGGGGTGGCAATGACATGATGTGAAAAATCAGTGTCAATGTATGTGACGCGCCCCCTGGGCCTGTGTTGTGCAGGGAATACCCGGAGCCGGATCGCTGGGGGTTGTAGTCTCCGTGGAGGTGACCCGGTCCGTGCCCAGGGTGGTCAATTCAGTGGCAGTCTTAGTGTAATAACAAGTGTCCGACTACGCCACCCGTGGATTGCGGTCAATGGAGACCACCGCTGCAAGGCAGACCGCTGAGGCCGGTGTTATGTGTGCAGCTAAGAATGGGATGACTCCCCACAGGAGGAGTACAGCCTCAGGGCAGTTAGCGTGGATGATGGGAGTGATGGTGGAGATAGTCCCAGTACCAATAGTGCCGGAGGAGCAAGAAGTCACAGACAACGTGTTGCAATCCAATGTCCTTTACTCACAGTTTGTATTCTCCAGGTCACTCTCGCGAAGCAGTGACCACCCAAGCCGTGCTGCGTCCACCAGGCAAGGGACTCGGTCAACTCCCAGGTCTTTTTGGAGTATGTCTCAAAGCTCCCTTCCGTCCTTTCTCTGGCTCGTGCCCCACCAGTGACCAAGCTTATGTCCAGCTCCCGCGGGCCTTCTCTTGGGAGGGCTACGTGCCCATGTCCCTGACCCTATATGGTATGCCTTCCTAGCAAGGTGTAACGAGGGGTCGCACCAAGGGCTGGTCACGACCTCCGGTTCTTGGCTGAAGATGATTCGCTTCCACCAATTTGGGATCCGGTACCCTGTTCTGCCAACCCGTCACCCGCAATATCCTGGGTCCTTAGGGTTCTCTCTTCCTTCTCGTTCCTGAGCCTTTCTGTTTCACTTGTTACTTCTGTTCTGGTCTTGTTCCCTTTTCTTTTCCACTGTTCCTTCTCCTCTCTCTCTCTCTGGCCCCGGCCTCTGTGCTAGGCCTGCCCAGGGAGCAGAGCCCATGCAGCAGCCCTGCTCCCTGCCTTCTCCACTTCTCCTCACAGACTGAACTTCTTCTTCTTTCTCTTTCAGTGCTGGCTGGGCCTCACAGGCTAGGCCCGCCTCCGGAGCAGAGCTCCACAGAGGCCCTGCTCTGTCACTTCCTCTCTCAGACTGAACACTGTTCTAAGATGGTGCCCACCTTATATACCTCCCTCTGACCATGAGCCCAGGTGACTAGCAACCAATGGGCTCCTTCCTATGCTCCGGACCCAACCCCTATCTGCCCCTATAGCACTGGGTATTCCACCCCCCTCCCCACTCCAGCCAGGGACAGATGCTGTCGTGCCTGCACTTCTGTCTAGTGGGAGCACCGTTGAGCTGTCCCTCGGAAATGGGGTGTGTGTGCTGTATGCAGCCTACTGAGCCTTGATCCATACTCCATCCTTACCCGGGAGTGGGATATCACACCTCTGGATGAGGTGCAATACCTCTGTAGTGACCAAGTCCTCGGGGCGCTACATTCCCCCCTGGTAAAGCACAGCACGTCCTCGGGCTGGAACAGAGCAAAAACAATTCACAGGGTATGCAAAAACTTTTTCATTAACTGCTTACATCAGGAAACAGACACACTTGTACAATTCCCTTCATGGGAAACACTCTGATGAAACACTTTTGGTTATTACTTCCGGAACTCTTTTACCATAAAACACACTATAAAACTTTTGCAAGTAAAACATTCTTCAAAAACGCATTCTTGACTTCTGGCCGCTGGACAACCTGCGACCAGGTGTTCACTTTCTCTCTCAAAGGTGCAACAGTCCATTTAATTCGTCCTGAGGTAGACGTTGCAGTTCTTTTAAAAAACCAGTAGGGGGCGCTTTAAGAAGCGCAACTATTTACCAGGGGTTGGCCGTTCCCAGTCCTCGGCCGGTTGGAAAGGGGATGGCTGCTCTCAGTCCTCAGCCAGGTAAGAAAGGGGGTATCTTGGAAACGGGTAACAGTCTTTTAGCTGTCCCAACGGGGACCACACTTATTAACAGTTCAAAAGAAAAACAGTCCTTGTACCCTGACGGGTAACTTTGTACAGTTCCTTACTTACGCTACTTTCTTTTAATAGTTATGTCCTCCTTGAGCTCCCTCCTGAGGGCAGTCTTCAGACCCGTCCGGGTCCTCTTGGCTTTCCTCGTACTGGTGGTACTGCAGCTTCTCCTCCGTGAGCCGGTGAACGTGGAGGGCGTACTGTCCCTTGGCACCCTTGTGCAGTAGGCCTTGCGGCGGGGTCTGGAGAAGGCCGCTGTTGATGACGCCCGGGGTCAGAGGGTGCGACTTTGGGCCTGGGCGCGGGCTGGTGGTGGCGGTGCCCAGGGCTGGAGGGCTCGGCTGCAGGGCTTGTTGCGGGGTCTGGAGCAGGTCGGTGTCTGCAGCGTCCGGGATCGGCGGCTCCACCAGGGGGCCCGGGAGCAGGCTGACGCTGGCAGCGTCCGGGACAGGGAGACTCCTCTTACCTGCTCCCGCGACCGCTCCTGCGTCACCCGTCTTCTCCTGGTGCTGGTCGGGGCCTGTGACGACTGGGGCACTGCCGATGCTGGGCAGCCTAGTCTGCTGCCGGTCCGCCATTTTGCTCTCCGTTCCCGATGTCTTCCCCCCCCCCCGGCGGACCGTGGCCTACCTTGCGATGATCTTCCTCCGTAGGCCGCGGCTCCGCAGTCGATCGTCGGGGTTGAGGACCTTGCGTCGCGCTCCTGTGACGTCAGCGTCGCTCCCTCTCCCTTCCAGGACCTTACGCAGCGTCAGTGCGTGGGGCGGAGCTTCGGATCTCACGCGCTTTCGGCGTCCACGCCCCTCTTCTTCCCGAGCGGCGTCCCGAAAATGGCGTCTGATGGCAGGAAGCTTCTCTCCGGTAAGTGCAAAAGCCTTTTTCAGGCATGCAATACCCGTTGGTGGCGGGTTGGTTTGAATCCTGCCGACTACGCCAAAGTTGACGCGCCCCCTGGGCCTGTGTTGTGCAGGGAATACCCGGAGCCGGATCGCTGGGGGTTGTAGTCTCCGTGGCGGTGACCCGGTCCGTGCCCAGGGTGGTCAATTCAGTGGCAGTCTTAGTGTAATAACAAGTGTCCGACTACGCCACCCGTGGATTGCGGTCAATGGAGACCACCGCTGCAAGGCAGACCGCTGAGGCCGGTGTTATGTGTGCAGCTAAGAATGGGATGACTCCCCACAGGAGGAGTACAGCCTCAGGGCAGTTAGCGTGGATGATGGGAGTGATGGTGGAGATAGTCCCAATACCAATAGTGCCGGAGGAGCAAGAAGTCACAGACAACGTGTTGCAATCCAATGTCCTTTACTCACAGTTTGTATTCTCCAGGTCACTCTCGCGAAGCAGTGACCACCCAAGCCGTGCTGCGTCCACCAGGCAAGGGACTCGGTCAACTCCCAGGTCTTTCTGGAGTATGTCTCAAAGCTCCCTTCCGTCCTTTCTCTGGCTCGTGCCCCACCAGTGACCAAGCTTATGTCCAGCTCCCGCGGGCCTTCTCTTGGGAGGGCTACGTGCCCATGTCCCTGACCCTATATGGTATGCCTTCCTAGCAAGGTGTAACGAGGGGTCGCACCAAGGGCTGGTCACGACCTCCGGTTCTTGGCTGAAGATGATTCGCTTCCACCAATTTGGGATCCGGTACCCTGTTCTGCCAACCCGTCACCCGCAATATCCTGGGTCCTTAGGGTTCTCTCTTCCTTCTCGTTCCTGAGCCTTTCTGTTTCACTTGTTACTTCTGTTCTGGTCTTGTTTCCTTTTCCTTTCCACTGTTCCTTCTCCTCTCTCTCTCTCTGGCCCCGGCCTCTGTGCTAGGCTTGCCCAGGGAGCAGAGCCCATGCAGCAGCCCTGCTCCCTGCCTTCTCCACTTCTCCTCACAGACTGAACTTCTTCTTCTTTCTCTTTCAGTGCTGGCTGGGCCTCACAGGCTAGGCCCGCCTCCGGAGCAGAGCTCCACAGAGGCCCTGCTCTGTCACTTCCTCTCTCAGACTGAACACTGTTCTAAGATGGTGCCCACCTTATATACCTCCCTCTGACCATGAGCCCAGGTGACTAGCAACCAATGGGCTCCTTCCTATGCTCCGGACCCAACCCCTATCTGCCCCTATAGCACTGGGTATTCCACCCCCCTCCCCACTCCAGCCAGGGACAGATGCTGTCGTGCCTGCACTTCTGTCTAGTGGGAGCACCGTTGAGCTGTCCCTCGGAAATGGGGTGTGTGTGCTGTATGCAGCCTACTGAGCCTTGATCCATACTCCATCCTTACCCGGGAGTGGGATATCACACCTCTGGATGAGGTGCAATACCTCTGTAGTGACCAAGTCCTTGGGGCGCTACATATGGCCAATCACCTTGCGTAATTACTGAATTGTCGGCCCCCGTATCTACTTGGAAATCGATTTCATGTCCCCCTGGTAGGTTCACCTGCACTATACAACTGGGAGTTGGGGGTAAGGAGATGAGGGGGTTCATGTGCAAGCTACCCTCATCCTATGGGGGCGTTGTTTGGTCGGCTTGAGGACCCGTACTCTGAGCATTTGGATACGGGTTGGTCCTACAGTTCTTTCTAAAATGTCCTGGCTTTTTACATCCGTAACACAGTTTCTGTCCTCCTCCTTCAGTCCGTCCTCTGCCTCTGTTGTTTCTGGGGGTCGTCTCTACTATATGTATTCTGGCAGCTCTTTTTGCCTGCGCTATGTCATGCTGTGCCCCCTGAGCTATTCTAGCTAAATCTTCTGCCTTCACTGATCTCCAGTCCGGTCTACTTGCTTTTACCTTCTCTGCAATCTCTTTCTTTAGTCCATTCATGAAAGCACTTGCTAATACCCTCTCACTAGTCTTATTCCCGGGGTTGAACCCCATTTCTGACCAGGTTTTCTTTAGTGCATAGAAATAATCCTTAGGATCTTCCTCCTTTCCCTGCACTCTATCTTCTAGTGTAACTTGCTTTTCTGCTTGCCTGTCTTGACATGCTTTTACCAACGCTGCTGCGAATAGGACTCCAGCTGCTGCATCATTAGATTCTGCATCTACGGGTCCGGTCCTATTGGCATACTGTTTTTTTTGTCTCATCTATCAACCTATCATAGCGGGCTTCATCTGCCAATTTTCCCTTAATTACCCCCTGCAGATCTATTCTAGTGGCATGATACGTATCCTGTATGGTGGTGATCATTCTAGCAAAACCCATAGGGGACTGGGACGGATCTGGCAGCTGGGAGATCAGTGCCAACTGCTCTGAAGGGCTCCATGGTCTATACATTAACATTGTACGAGCTTCCTGACCTGGAAACACTGCATCCCCCCCTGCTGCTGCTGCTGCTGGTGCTCCTGGCACAACTACCGTCCTCATTGGGAATAGACTAGCTGGGTGGGGTCTCGGTCCTCCACATGCCACACAGATGTCTACTGTCAAGGGATTCTGCTGTCCACATCTGGGGCAAACCCAACATTTAGGTTCCTGGGAATTCTGGTACTGGGGTGGGGGTGACGTCGGGAGCGGACAGGGAGGAAAATCTGTCATTCCAGTTTTTGTCAGTCTGTAACGTCCGTCTCCTAATTCTTCAATCTTTCCTTCAAAATAAGCGCATGCATTCATCCATACATCTACTGTCCCTAACAGACCCTTATCTTTCAGCCATCCATGATAGGAGTTAAAGAAGGATTTCCATTTCTCTCCATTCATCTCTCCATTCTCATTCATTCCCGCTTTACACAATATTTTGTCAATTCCAATCAGTGCCTGTTTCCCTTCTCTGCGTACCACTAAGTCTTTGGCTATAATGCCTTCCTTGGCATTTTGGTTCCCCATTTTTTCGGTTCTCCTCACCTAGAAGAGACTCCTCAGTCACTTAGACAATGGTCACTTAGACAATGGGCCACAAAGGTTTCTGAACCATTCCACTACTAGCCGCTCTAGGACTTATACGCCAACCAGAAAAACAGACCAAAAACATCAATCCCGGGACACATCCACAACACAATCATCGGATCCATACTTTCATTCTTAAATTCTCCAAAGGATAGAAGGCAGGACTGTCAATTTATCTGAGGGATTCTACTGGTTCAAAGGGACCTGAGCCAGACAACAATCTGTTGAATTACCTGGGGAGCCGACCGCTCGGGGGTGAGGGAGTCTCTTCTATGCAGTGATATAATTAGGTAGAATATAACAGTTATTCTTACCTCAGCGCTGTATATATCACCAACAGAGAGCTTCACTCGTACCACGTCTCGGACCGGTCGAGCACCCTTGGGTAGATTAACTCAAGAATCCAATCTGCGCATGTCTCCCATGGGACCCACATTGTTTTGTCACATGACCGGGGCAAACCTAGTCCGCCCATATCGTGACATCACCGGGCAAGCGCTTTACACTTCTAACACTACGGTCGCTATCTTTTTAATTGGCAAACTCCACCAGAAGATTATTTTCAAATATGAACAAAATGTGCACTCAAATAATTAATCCTATCCTCTATTAACTGCAAGAACGCGCCCACTTTTCATTATCAGGGACACCATCCTATTCATAATTTCTCAATTTATTTATATTATAATAACAGTATCCATACGGTAATTCCTATGTCCATAAATGAACGGAGAGATAATATATTAATACATAACCCAAACACCCTTCCATGGAATTCCCTATCCCTAGGTTCATCCATGGAGTGAAATTAAGAGGTCAGAGGAGGAACCTTCCTCAGGTCCCCACCCCTTTCCCAATCTCAGGCGATAATTGGGAATACATTATAGTTCAATTCTCTCCATAAATAGGAATACCATTTCATAATGTAGAAATATATTTTTATAACTTCATTAGGTGGAAACTTGAATATTTTCAACTACTATATATATAAAAAAAACATTTTTTTAAGAAAAAATCCATTCCCAGAGGAAGTCTCCCTTTCTTTATACGCATGTTGCAGCAGGTCGCGTCGACTCCACAAAATATCATAGTGAGAGTGATTGATCTGCAAGAAACCAAAAATATCCATATATAAATATATTAAAATATAAAAATCCAATTATATTTAAAATACCCCAAATTTCATACACTGCTGATGTCTGAACATACTCCTCAGGTGATACCTGCTGTACTAAATTCAGCATTCAGTCCATTTGGCTTCAACGTATTCAAGTTATGGATCCACTCAAGTTCCTTTCTTTTTAATAATCGTATTCTATCTCCACCCCGTCTTTGTAAAGGGACCGCATCTATAATTCTAAATCTTAATTGTATCACAGTATGTCCCGCCTCCACAAAATGCTTTGATACAGGTAAGTCCATCCTCTTTTTTCTAATGGAATGTCTATGACTATTTATGCGAGTTTTAAAATTGCACGTAGTTTCTCCTATATACCAAAGTGAGCAGGGGCACTCTAACAGATATATTATATAGTCAGAATCACATGTAAAAAAAATTTTTATGTTGTATACTTTTTGAGTTTTTGGATGAAGAAACCGATCACTTTTTAACATAAACGGGCAGTTGACACATGAAAGACATGGATAACAGCCCTTTCTACCTCTACCCTTAATGAATGTCTGAGTCACAGTTTTAGAGGGGCCAATATCTGAATGTACTAGTACATCTTTAATATTTTTATTTCTTCTATAAGAAAAAAGAGGGGGATTTTTAAATTCTGGCACATCCGGGAAACATCTATTTAACATTTTCCAATGACTCCTGTCTATATTTGCCACCTGTTCACTCTCTTCACCATATGTCGATACCATAGGTATTCTATCATCCTTATTATTTTTGGTCATTTTATTCAGAATAATATCCCTATTTAATCCACTGACTTTTTTTTCCTGTTTATTTAACAGTCTCTGAGGGTAACCTCTTGACCTAAGTTTTTTCGTAAGTTTCTGTGCACTCTTATACAGGCCCTCCTCACTACTCTTTATTCTTTTAATTCTTAAATATTGGCTAAAAGGTAATGATTCTATCATGCGTTTTGGGTGGTGACTGTTATACCTCAGGAAATCATTTCGATCCGTCGGTTTAATGAAGAGGGAGGTCAATAATTTTCCATTTTCCTGTGTGATAAAAACATCCAAAAACTGAATAGATTTACATGAACTCACCAATGTAAATTTGACAGTCCTATCGACCTGATTCAAATATCCATAAAAATCCTCCAGTTCCCCTTGTGTACCTGTCCAGAGGAGGAAGACGTCATCTATGTATCGCCACCACGCCATGACATGTCTAAAGTGGTGGGACACATAGACAAAGTTCTCCTCCAATGTAGCCATAACAATATTTGCAGAAGCAGGGGCCATATTGGCCCCCATCGCGGTTCCACATTTCTGGAGGAAATATTCATCACCAAATAGGAAATAATTATGATATAATATGGACTCTAATAATTCAATAATAAATTTCCTATTATTTTCACTAAGATCCGTATAAGACAGTCTCCGTTCAATCGCCTCCACCCCCCTACCATTATCAATGGAGGTGTATAGAGATACCACATCAAATGAGGCCAAAATGACCTCACTTTTTAATTCAACTTCCTGTATTTTTAATAAAAAATCCATGGTATCTCTCACAAAGGATTTAGTATTTTTCGCCAATGGATTTAATATTCTATCAAGATAAATTCCAATTTTACTCGTTAATGAATTTACCCCGGAGACTATGGGTCGTCCCGGGGGATGATTAAGATTTTTATGTATTTTAGGAAGTACATATATCACAGGGGTGGTAGGATTCTCCACATACTGTATAAATAATCATAAAGATCTTTATCAATTATATTATTTTCCAAATCCCCATCCAAAATAACTTTCAAATAATTTAAAAATAGAAATTTTGGATCCTTTTCCAACTTGACATAAACTTCACTGTCACTCAACTGTCTTCTAATTTCTTCAATATACATGACCCTGTCCATGACGACGACAGCCCCACCTTTATCGGCAGGTTTTATAATGATGTCGCTGTCATGGACATGGTCCTGCAAAGCCCGTATCTCCTCTGAACTCAAATTTGGAGATTTCAGTCTTTTATTTGAGTTCCCTCTCAATGCTTTCACATCCCTCTGTACCGCTTCCATAAATGCATTAATTACCGGAGGATTCACAGGTGGCGTAAAGGTACCCCTTTTGGCCACCTGAACCTGTTGTAGACTAAGTTCACTAGTTATACATTTAGGGACAATCACACTACCAGAAAACCAATTTCTCAATTTGACATTTCTAAAAAAATCTCTGGAGATCTAGCTCCAGCTGAAACCAGTCCACATGTTTGCTCATACTAAATGACAAACCCTTATTCAAGACAGTCATCTGTGATATGGTCAAATTTTTTTTAGAGATATTTACCACGAGTTCATTTCTTTTTTCCGTGTCATCACTTGTCTCTGCTGCCGTGGTTTGATTTTGTCCTGTTTTTTTCTGTTGTCTTCGGTGCCGTTTGCCCCCTCTTCTTTTCCGTTGGATCCTCTCTGTTGCTCCTGATCTAGGTCTAAAGGAGAAATTATCACACAATTGTAAATGTCCTTTTATATCATGCTTGTTAGGCCTTTTATCAGTCCTTAAATAACCTCTTTTACTCCATGATGAATTAGATCCACCCTTCTGCCAGTTATAAATGTGACCAGTTTGATAATCCTCCATATCTCGATTCCATTTACGACGTTTTACATCCTCAAATTCCATGCGCAAACCCTGCACCTTAGTCATTATTAAATCCTTGAAGGAATCCCATTCCTCAATTTTGAGCAATGATTTCAATTTTTCCTCAGTATCCACAATGTAAGTTGTCATTTTCAATATTTCCTGTTGTAAAAAGTCAATATTCAACAAAATTATATCCAAGGCATATCTATTGGAGATTTGACAAAAACGGGAGCAAAAAGTCACATTATTTCCAAAAAGATTGGGTCTTATATTTGAACGTAAACCCCGTGGTATTTTCCGAGCTTTATAATACTGTCCCAAAGTAACCAAATGCAGTTGTAGAATAATCATCCTTTTAGAATCACTTTCATATTTACGTTTAAGATCCACTAGGGAAGGTGTACTTAAAAAAGTCCCATCATCCTTCAGCGCACCTAGGATCCGTTCTTCTTCCTCAGCAGTATATGAAAAAACATCAGGCTCTATACCGTCCATTACTTTAGCTCAAAAGAATACATTTTTAAAGGAAAAAGAAAAAATTAAGAGAAAATGTGCATGTCTTCCTGGACATATACAGTACAGACCAAAAGTTTGGACACACCTTCTCATTTAAAGATTTTTCTGTATTTTCATGACTTTGAAAATTGTACATTCACACTGAAGGCATCAAAACGATGAATTAACACATGTGGAATTATATACTTAACAAAAAAGTGTGAAACAACTGAAAATATGTCTTATATTCTAGGTTCTTCAAAGTAGCCACCTTTTGCTTTGATGACTGCTTTGCACACTCTTGGCATGTAAGAGGATACTGGCCTTCAGGGCAAAGTGGCAAAGAAAAAGCCATATCTGAGACTGACTAATAAAAGGAAAAGATTAATATGGGCAAAAGAACACAGACATTGGACAGAGGAAGATTGGAAAAAAGTTTTATGGACAGACGCATCAAAGTTTGAGGTGTTTGGATCACACAAAAGAACATTTGTGAGATGCAGAACAACTGAAAAGATTCTGGAAGAGTGCCTGACGCCATCTGTCAAGCCTGGTGGAGGTAATGTGTTTGTCTGGGGCTGCTTTGGTGCTGGTAAAGTGGGAGATTTGTACAAGGTAAATGGGATTTTGAATAAGGAAGGCTATCACTCCATTTTGCAACGCCATGCCATACCCTGTGGACAGCGCTTGATTGGAGCCAATTTCTTCCTATAACAGCACACCTCCAAATTATGCATGACCTATTTAGGGAAGAAGCAGGCAGCTGGTCTTCTATCTGTAATGGAGTGGCCAGCGCAGTCACCAGATCTCAACCCCATTGAGGTGTTGTGGGAGCAGCTTGACCGTATGGTGCGCAAAAAGTGCCCATCAAGCCAATCCAACTTGTGGGAGGGGCTTCAGGAAGCATGGGGGGAAATTTCTCAAGATTACCTCAGCAAATTAACAGCTAGAATGCCAGGTCTGCAATGCTGTAATTGCTGCAAAGGGAGCATTCTTTGACAAAAGCAAAGTTTGAAGGAGAAAATTATTCTTTCAAATAAAAATTATTATTTCTAACCTTGTCAATGTCTGGACAATATTTTCTATTCATTTTGCAACTCATTTGATAAATAAACGTATGAGTTATTATAGAAAACACAAAATTGTGGGGGTGACCCCCAAACTTTTGAACGGTAGTGTAATATATATATATATATATATGACGCACCCCCTGGGCCTGTGTTGTGCAGGGGAACCCGGAACCGGGCCTGTTGTAGAATGCTGGGGGTTGTAGTCTCCGTGTGGCGGTGACCCGGTCCGTGCCCAGGGTGGTCAAACCAGTGGCAGTCTATTTGTATTGTAATAAGTGTCCGACTACGCCACCCGTGGATTGCGGTCAGTGGGGACCGCCGCTGCGCTGCAGACCGCTGAGGCTGATGTTGTTTGCGCAGCCGAGTATGGGATGACTCCCCACGGGAGAAGTATTGCCTCAGGGCAGCTAATTTGGAAGATGATGGGAGTGATGGTCTGAGGGTCCCAGTGCTAATGGTGCAGGAGCGGCAAGGAATCACAGAGACGGGAGGTGCAGTTTAGGGTCTTTACTGATGGTACAAGGCAGACCCTCCAGGGAGTACTGGCTAGTATAAGGGGCCTGGTCAGTCTGCGAGCAAGCAGGAGTTCCCCTGGCCAGGTGGAGTTGTAGGCCTCCCCGTTTATCTGCACTCTTCCTGGCTACCTTGCTGTCAGCGGTTACAAGTAGCCCACGTCCCTGAGTATACCGTGTGGTGCTCACCCGTATGGCTGGTGACTTGGGGCCTTCTGTTAGCCTCCGCTCCTGGATGGCGGCGCTGGTCCCTTCTTTGTGACTGAGCCTCCGGGCTTCTATGGCCAGAGGACCTGGAATCCCCTGCCGGCTGTTTTCTGCTGCTGGGTGTATATCAGTCCCCACAGCCTCGGACTCCTGTGTCCGGTTTTAGTGTCTTCGTCCAGGGCGAGCTCTGCTCAGCTCCAGCCCCTGGACTTCAGCTACTGCTCCTCCAGAGCTCCTGATCTCACTTTCCCTCTCCAGACTCTGACTCTGTCTGCAGCTTCACTCTGACTACTCTAATCCCGCCCCAGACCCAGTTTAAAAGGGCAGATTCCTCCCCTCCCAGGTCTGGGCGGACCGTGTTGCATGTTTAGGGATCCTGACCAGAGAAACCTCCCACTTGCTCTCAGACATAATATCTCTATTACTGTGGCAACCAGACCCCTGGGGTGTCACATATATATATATATATATATATATATATACACATGTATGTATATGTGTGTGTATATATATTGTAAGGCAGCACTACTTATTATCCTGGGGGATACTCGCTTTGCTGCGTCAATCACTGCACACCAGCAACTACTTTGCCGTGTTTCACAATCCACAGTTTATTACACTTCATAAACCGTATTTCACATACATAATGTCCACGAGCCCAAGTGGCACACCGGCCCACTTGACTCTAATTACAGCCTTCCGCAAGGTAATAAAACAATGTCCATGAAAATGTCCATAACATAAAGAGTATTACCTTTATCGGCTTTCAGCTGCTTTTAGTCCATTTCACCACTGTGACTCTAAGGCTTGACCACACGTGGTCTCCAGACCTCCACCCGTCCAAGACCACTGGCATCTCTCACACACAGATCCAGGCTCTGTCCTCCAGGACGCTTGTGTGGCACTCCGAGGCTTACTGGCATCCCACACACACACACAGGGATCCAGGCTTCACCTCCACCGGAGTCCACCAGGCCTCACCAGGCCTCACACGAGCGGTGCTTGTGTGGCACTCCGAGGCTTACTGGCATCCCCCACACTCTCACAGGGATCCAGGCTTCACCTCCACCGGAGTCCACCAGGCCTCACCAGGCTTCCCACGAGCGGTGTTCCCCACACACAGGGAACAGCCTCGTGCCGCTCACACGGTGCCCACACAGGAGCTCCCAACACCCAGGAACTCCTACACACCGGAACACACCTGTCACAAATCACACAGGGTTTATATATACTGCAGCACACACACAGATAGGACCTTAACTGATGTCAGAGTCATGTGTCCACACCCTCTGTGTGCATAAGGACCTGTGTGATGTCACAGTCATGTGACCAGTCCGTTAAAGAGGAAGGTACATGGTCATTCAAAAACACACCAAACCATTAAAGGGATTGCTGCTACATCACTATATATATATGTATGTGTGTGTATATATATGTGTATGTATGTATATGTATGTGTGTATATATATGTGTGTGTGTATATATATGTGTGTGTATATATATATATATGTATGTATGTGTGTATGTGTATATATATATATATATATATATATATATATATATATATATATATATATATATATATATATATATATATATATATATATATACATATGTGTGTGTGTGTGTGTTTGTACATACATACATACGTGGTCAAAATTGTTGGTACTCCTCGTTTAATGAAAGGAAAAACCCACAATGGTCACAGAAATAATTTGAATCTGACAAAAGTAATAATAAATTAAAAATCTATGAAAATGAACAAATGGAAGTCAGACATTGCTTTTCAACCCTGCTTCCACAGAAGTTTTTAAAAAATGTAACTCATGATATAGGCCTGGACAAAAATGATGGTACCCCTGAAAATAATGTGACAACAGATACATGTTAAATCAAGTTGTGTCCACTAATTAGCATCACAAGTGTCTACAATCTTGTAATCAGTCAGTGGGCCTGTATATAGGGCTACAGATACTCACTGTGCTGTTTGGTGACATGGTGTGTACCACACTCAACATGGACCAGAGGAAGCAAAGGAAAGAGTTGTCTCAGGAGATTAGAAAGAAAATTATAGACAAGCAAGTTAAGGGTAAAGGTTATAAGACCATCTCCAAGTAGCTTGATGTTCCTGTGACTACAGTTGCACATATTATTTAGAAATTTAAGATCCATGGGACTGTAGCCAACCTCCCTGGACGTGGCAGCAGGAGGAAAATTGATGACAAATCAAAGAGACGGATAATTCGAATGGTAACAAAAGAGCCCAGGATAACTTCTAAAGAGATTAAAGGTGAGCTTCATGCTCAAGGAACATCAGTGTCAGATCGCACCATCCGTTGTTGTTTGATCCAAAGTGGACTTCATGGGAGACGACCAAGGAGAACACCATTGTTGAAAAAAATTTCATAAAAAAGCCAAACTGGAATTTGCCAAACTACATGTTGACAAGCCACAAAGCTTCTGGGAGAATGTCCTATGGACAGATGAGACAAACATTGAAGTTTTTGGCAAGGCACATCAGCACTATGTTCACAGACGGAAAAGTGAAGCATATCAAGAAAAGAACACTGTCCCTACTGTGAAACATGGAGGAGCTCTGTTATGTTCCCGGGCTGCTTTGCTGCATCTGGCACAGGGTGTCTTGAATCTGTGCAGGGTAAAATGTAATCTCAAGACTATCAAGGGATTCTAGAGAGAAATGTGCTACCCATTGTCAGAAAGCTTGGTCTCAGTCATGGGTCTTGCAACAGGATAATGACCCAAAACACACAGCTTATAACACCCAAGAACGGCTAAGAGGAAAACTTTCAACTATTCTGAAGTGGCCTTCTATGAGCCCTGACCTAAATCCTATTGAGCATCTTTGGAAAGAGCTGAAACCTGCCATCAGGAAAAGGCAACCTTCAAACACGATACAACATAAATAAAACTGTTACACTCGTGCCTGGACTGACTGGCGTGAGCGTGATTAGTGATCCCACTGTACCATGAACCGAGGAGTGCCTGGAGGGGCATAACTAAGTATCTACCCGATCCGACCAAGGTCGCACGGAGGCTAACGACTCCGTGAACCAAGGAGGAACCGAGCAGAGGGACCAGGTGCTACTCCAGGTTAGACCCCGGTCACAGCTGTTGACCCACACCGGGGAATGCAGGAACGGGCAGGTTAGGCTGGCACACAGACAGTTGGGTATTGGCAGGCACGGCTGGAGTGCAGACAAGAGGATACTGGCAAGCACGGCTGGTATGCAGACAGGAGGGCACTGGCAAGGCACGGCTGGTATGCAGACAGGGGGGTACTGGCAAACACGGCTGGAGTGCAGACAGGGAGGCACTAGCAGGTTGGAGCGCAGGCTGGATAGGGTCCAGTACAAACTGGGATTCAGGAACAGAACCGCAGATGCGGTAGACAAGCAGAGCAGAGAGGAACCGCTGGAACGGTAGGCAAGGCAGAGCAGAGAGATACCGCCAGAGCGGTGAGCAAGGCAGAGCAGGGCGAAACCGCCGGAGCGGTGGGCAAGGCAGAGCAGGAGGAACCGCCAGAGCGGTGAGCAAGGCAGAGCAGGGCGAAACCGCCGGAGCGGTGGACAAGGCAGAGCAGAGAGGAACCGCCGGAGCGGTGAGCAAGGCAGAGCAGAGAGGAATAATGAATGCACTTGGGCACACAAATCATCAAGATCTGCTGACGGCAACTCCTTTTGCAATGCTCGACCAATGAAGTGCTTGATGGGAGTCAAATCCGGAGATGCTTCTGGCCATGGTATCATGTTTAAGTCAAGCATGCTGCTCACAGTAGCACCTGCAACATGTAGCTTAACATTTCCATGTTGAAAAATAGTTACTGAGGCACGTTTAAGAAATGTCCATATCACTGGTTCCACGACCAAATCAATGTAACACTGAGCAGTTAGTATACCTGGAATGAAGACTAGAGGGGTCCTGCTACCATATATTATTACACAGCACACCATAATCCCGGGAGTACAATCGGTGTGACATTCTTTCTCGAATGCCAGTATTCTAATCTAGTCCAATTCCTCATATATGCCTACACACAGTATGATACCACTTTCATGGCCCCACAGTGGCTATCACACTCAATATGATGCCCCCACGGTCCTATTACACACAGCATGATGTACAGTATGATTCCCCCTGACAATACATTTCCCCACACAGTACATTGAAAGAAGACATCCATTGTGTTCTACCTATAACCTAACATGTTGATACAAAGGAAGGCAAAAGACCCATGAGGCAGATGCTAATTGCCCCCTATTAACGAAAAAATCCTTCCCAACTCCACTAATGGCAATTAGACTAGTTCCCTGGATGAACGTCCTATCACAGAATCTAGTTCCCATAACCTGTAATATATTTTTCAACAAAAGCATCCGGGCCATACTTGAACTTGTTTAGTAAATCAACAATTACAATATGATGTTCCCGAAAGTCTGAATATTAAAAATGGTGAACATTGGACATAATTTCAAAAAACATCACAGTAAAAGATAATGCCTTACCAACACCAGGTCAGATTACCAATGCACTGCAGGATGCAGCAAGCCTCCATGATAAAGGCGGGGGCAGCACATGTGCAAAATACTGATGCAGACAGCCACTCACTAACCTACCAATTCATGGAGGGGGTGGCTGTGTAGTATTATACATGCACACCGATGGAGTCTGCATAGGGCGCCAGTCACACAGATATGTGTGATACACAGTGTCTGGCTTGCAGCCTATTGATGTCTTGCTTGCAGCGTATTGATGACGCCCATAGTATTAGATCAGGCGGGTTGCCCAGAACTATATACATGCACCCCCACAGGACAGACGCCCCAATTCACCCAGCCAACACTAAAGAGGCCTGGCTGCATCCTGCAAAAAGATGTGCAAAAAAGATGAAAAATAGTATATAAGATAAGTACACCACATGAGGTATTGGACGATATTTTGGCCAAAATACGCAAGCTCACAACTCCATCGGTGTGCATGCATAATACTACACAGCCACCCCCTCCAAGAATTGGTAGGTTAGTGAGTGGCTGTCGGCATTAGTATTTTGCACATGTGCTGCCCCCGCCTTTATCATGGAGGCTTGCTGCATCCTGCGGTGCACTGGTAATCTGACCTGGTGTTGGTAAGGCATTATCTTTTACTGTGATGTTTATGTTCCCGAAAGTCCCGTAATTTCACTATTCTTAGAGTAAAGAATCGCCATCTATGATGACTGAGAAACCATCTTTCTTCTAGTAGGAGAGGGTGCCTCCTTGTCATCGTTGAAGGTCTATATGTAAAAAGTTCCTTAATAAGATCTCTATACTGTTTCTTCTTATATTTGTACATTGTAATAAGATCGCCCTTAAACCTTCATTATTCCAAACTGAATAACCCTAACTTTGATAACCTGTCTTGGAATTGCAGTGCACCAATTCCCTTAATAACCTTGGTTGCATTTGTCTGCATACGTCCTAGTTCAACTATGTCCGTCTTATACACCAAAGACCAAAATTATACACAGTATTCTAAATGTGGCTGAATTAGTGACTTGTATACAGACAAAACTATGTTCTTATCATAAGCATCTATGCCTCTTTTAATGCTTCCATGGTTCTATTTGCCTTGGCAGCAGCGGCCTAGCACTGGTTATTAAAGTTGAGTTTGCTGTCCACCCATACACCCAAGTCTTTTCCAGTGATGGTTTTCCCAGTGTTTAGTACATAATTGTACATTGTAATTTGTCCCAAGCAAGAACATTTATCTACATTAAACTTCAATTGCCATTTTTCAGCCCAAACCTCAAGCTTACATAAATCCCTCTGTAATATTACATTATCCTCCTATGTACTGATAACCTTGCAGAGTTTACGATCATCTGAAAATATTGAAATTTTACTCTGTATACCCCCCAAAAGGTCATTAATAATTGTATTAAATAGAAGTCCCAATACTGACTCCTGGGGTACACCACTTTTAAATGTGACCCAGTTAGTGTGTTCCATTAATAACCATCATCTGTTTCTTATCACTGAGCTTTTTTTTGTTTCTTTAGAAATCATCTATACGGTTCCAGACATATGGACCTTTTTAAGTGCTAATGTTTATGGTATTTACCAAAGAAGCAGTCACCCAATGACACTCTTCCTTCAGAGAATCTTCTGGGCCATGGAAACTGGCATGACTTTGGGGTTACTTGTAGTTTTGAATGATTCATTTTACTATTCAATGTACTAAAAATGGGGAAAAAAATCCATTTGTGGTGAAATTGGACCAAATACTGATAGTGGGACGGTAGCCTAAATCTCGGTCTCCTTTGAAGCTCAGCATATAGATGAGCTCCAGAGGAGCACCAAGACAGCGGGCACAGGGCCCTCACTGTCCTAGTGACCCATCAGCCCCCGAGATCATGTCACAGGGCACAGATGGGAGCTGGTAAATGGAAGCAGTGGCACTGGTTACATTTACGTGCTGCTGTCAGAGATTGACAGCAGCATTTAAATGATTAACTTGTCGTAATTAATTGCTGTACTTTTATGTTAGAGGAGCAGGAAAGAAGGAAAAGCCGAGCTGTGGAGTTAGTATCAGAAGAACGTACCAACTCCAACTGCAGGTAGAAAAAAATGTAAATACTTATATAGTGTTAATATTGTATATTATAAATTATTTTCATGCATAAATTGCTGAATATTTACTATTATTTGTTGCAGTATATTTGGTATTAGTAATTATTATAGTTGGAAATTTGACTTACTGACACCACAGCCCTAGTTAAAAGGGTTTTCCACAAGTGAATATATTTATATATATACTAGATGGTGTCCCAATTCTAACGCATCGGGTATTCTAGAATATGTATGCGGCCGACTGGGCGCAATCAGCAGAGTGGTGTTTAAATTTGGCGCCAATCTCGCTGATTGGTCGCGGTCGGCTGGCGGCCGCGACCAATCAGCAGAGCGTTGTTTAAATTTGGCGCCAGAGCATTGTTTAAATTTGGCGCCAATCTCGCTGATTGGTCGTGGCTGGTGTCCGCGACCAATTAGCAGAGCGTTGTATAAATTTGGCGCCAATCTCGCTGATTGGTCGTGGCTGGCATCCGCGACCAGTCAGTAGAGCATTGTTTAAATTTGGCGCCAAAATCGCTGATTGGTCGCGGGCAGCGTCCGCGACCAATCAGCACAGCAGTGTTTAAATTTGGCGCCAAAATCGCTGATTGGTCGCGGGCAGCGTCTGTGACCAATCAGCACAGCAGTGTTTAAATGTTGCGCCAAGATCGGTGATTGGTCGTGGCCGCTATTTAAATGTGGCGTCCAAATCGGTGATTGGTCGCGGGCAGCGGCCGCGACCAATCAGCACAGCGGTGTTTAACTTTTGCGCCAAGATCACTGATTGGTCGCGGCCAGAGACCGCGACCAATCAGCGAATCGTATAGGTGAGGACCGGGGAGCAGAATCGTATTGGTGAGGACCGGGGAGCGCCGCTGCCTGTGTGGCTACTTCCGCTGCGAGAAGCCGGGAGATGAGCGGCTTCTCGCAGCAGAAGTATCCCGACCCGCAGCGCCGCTCCCCGGTCCTCCCTTGACACCCTAGCCGCATGGAGGTCAACGCCACTGCCTGTGCGGCTACTTCCGCTGCGAGAAGCCGGGAGATGAGCGGCTGCTCGCCGGTCGGGGTTCTTCTGCTGCTAGCGGCCGGGAGATGAGAGCCTCGCGCCAGTCATCTCCCGGCTGCATCGCCGCTGAGCTCCGTCCCGCAGATGAGCCTCTAACGGCCGCCATCTTTTTTCTGAAATCCCGCGTCGCTGATTGGCCGCTGCTGGACCAATCAGTGACGCGGGATTTCCCCGACAGACAGACAGACAGACAGACGGGATAAGACGATTATATATATAGATATACGCGGTGTGCAGAATTATTAGGCAAATTGTATTTTAGAGGATTATTTTTATTGTTGATCAACAACTATGTTCTCAATCAACCCACAAGACTCATAAATATCCAAGCTTAATATTTTTGGAAGTTGGAGTGGTTTTTTTAAGATTTGGCTATCTTAGGAGGATATTTGTTTGTGCAGGTAACTATTACTGTGCAGAATTATTAGACAATTTAATAAAAACCAAATATAATCCCATCTCACTTGTTTATTTTCACCAGGTAAACCAATATCAGTGCACAAAATATAGAAATAAACATTTCTGACATGCAAAGACAAAAACCCAAAAAATTAGTGATCAGTATAGCCACCTTTCTTTATGATGACACTCAACAGCCTTACATCCATAGATTCTGTCAGTTGCTTGATCTGTTTTCGATCAACATTGCGTGCAGCAGCCACCACAGCCTCCCAGACCCTGTTCCGAGAGGTGTACTGTTTTCCCTCCCTGTAGATCTCACATTTTATGATGGACCACAGGTTCTCTATGGGGTTCAGATCAGGTGATCAAGGGGCCCATGTCATTATTTTTTCTTCTTTTAGACCTTTACTGGCCAGCCACGCTGTGGAGTAGTTGGATGCATGTGATGGAGAGTTGTCCTGCATGAAAATCATGTTTTTCTTGAACGATACCAACTTCTTCCTGTACCACTTCTTGAAGAAGTTGTCTTCCAGAAACTGGCAGTAGGTCTGGGAGTTGAGCTTCACTTCATCCTCAACCCGAAAAGGTCCCACAAGTTCATCTTTGATGATACCAGCCCATACCAGTACCCCACTTCCACCTTGCTGGCATCTGAGTCGGAGTGGAGCTCTCTGCCGTTTACTGATCCAGCCTCTGGCCCATCCATCTGGCCCATCAAGAGTCACTCTCATTTCATCAGTCCATAAAAC
This sequence comes from Phyllobates terribilis, assembly GCF_046119375.1. Taxonomy (NCBI): domain Eukaryota; kingdom Metazoa; phylum Chordata; class Amphibia; order Anura; family Dendrobatidae; genus Phyllobates; species Phyllobates terribilis. Next base: position 123,494 of record NW_027364880.1, read on the forward strand.
CTTTGAAAAATCAGTCTTAAGATATTTCTTGGCCCATTCTTGACGTTTTATCTTATGCTTCTTGTTCAAAGGTGGTCGTTTTTCAGCCTTCCTTACCTTGGCCATGTCCCTGAGTATCGCACACCTTGTGCTTTTTGATACTCCAGTAGCATTGCAGCTCTGAAATATGGCAAAACTGGTGGTGAATGGCATCTTGGCAGCTTCACGCTTGATTTTCCTCAATTCATGGGCAGTTATTTTGCGCCTTTTTTGGCCAACACGCTTCTTGCGACCCTGTTGACTATTTGCCATGAAACGCTTGATTGTTCGGTGATCACGCTTCAAAAGTTTGGAAATTTCAAGACTGCTGCATCCCTCTGCAAGACATCTCACAATTTTGGACTTTTCAGAGCCCGTCAAATCTCTCTTCTGACCCATTTTGCCAAAGGAAAGGAAGTTGCCTAATAATTAAGCACACCTTATATAGGGTGTTGATGTCATTAGCCAACACCCCTCCTCATTACAGAGATGCACATCACCAGATTTACTTAATTGGTAGTTGGCTCTCAAGCCTATGCAGCTTGGAGTAGGACAACATGTATAAAAAGTATCATGTGATCAAAATACTCATTTGCCTAATAATTCTGCACACAGTGTATATATATATATATATATATATATATATATATATATATATATATATCACACTATAATACAGTATGTCTTTTTTAGTTGAACAATTGGGATGTGGCTGCTGGGACCCCCAGGATGCCCAGTACTGAATCCAACTGGTTCTTATACATAAACCTTAAGTAGAGCCACATGAAGGTAAAAGGATCAGAGTGCCTGAAAAATGTATGGATCAGAAGGTGTTTTTCCCTGGATTGACTGTCATTCGTAGATGTAACAGAATCACTGGTCTTCTCTTCCACTTTTGGCTGAGGATTAGAGGATTAACATGAAACATGGAAACGATATTCTCTCATCAGACATATATGATGTTTAGTACTGATATGCCATAAATGTCAGTAGTATTACATTAAATGCAAAGGGACATTAATCAATTCGAAATGATTCTTTTTAGTTTTTTTTTTATTAAGAATTACATGGAAGAATGAAGAGATGTTCTTGGAGGGCCTTCTTCTGCAGATGTTACTTGCTGGTCAGAAGGCCACAGGTAGATGGTACAAGTCCTTCCACACAGGTGCATCTTTAATGGTGGACATGCTGTACTAGGCACTAGACATGAAGGGTTTTTCACATTGAGATGTTTGTGTTGCTCCGATGACAGGGAGCAAATATGCAGCTTTGTCTGATAGAGCGAGCAACCCTGGATAATCCACGCCGGCAAGATGATATCAGCCGGCGGAAGGTGGAACCTGTGAGAGGAGACAAAGAGACATAACTAATGTAAGTAATGGGACTACATATTAGAGCAGGGATGTCACACTCAAACACACAGAGGGCCAAAATGAAAAACTTGGACCCCACATAATCCTACATACAGAATAATGGCCCCACATAGTCCTCCGTACAGTATAATGGGCCCCACATTGTCCTCCATACAGAATAATGGCCCCAAATAGTGGTGGTGGTTCTGTTGTCGTGGGTCAAATATAACCACCCTGCGGGCCAGGTTTGGTCCACGGGCCAGAGTTTGACATGTATGTATTAGAGGATACTACTGTAGTGTCACTGTGACAGAATGATAGAGGAGTCGTATCCATACAGATGTACGGGGTCATTGTCAGTAATCCTACAGATAATATCTGCTCCACATGACTCCTTCTCACTGACTGACATCATGCAACATGGAGCTTATTGTTACACTTACCTCTTCTACTTCTTCTCTCTTCTACCTTCTCTGTTTTTTGTCGATCTTTCGATGCAGATTTTCTTTTCCCCTGAACTGGTGATTCTGATAAAAAAAAACAAGAAAAAGATGTATATTATAAACTCCTAAAAGATTAGCTTTGTATCTTTATATAGAATTCTGTTATTCTTGTACCCTGTAGTCCCGGTAATTGATTATTGCACCATAATAGGGAGAATATGTCATATATACATAAAACCACCTGAGGGTCTGAGAATTAGATTGCCTTGTGAACTGATTAATATGAAACCTGTAGGTTTTCCGATATGTGGTGTCTAGCCAGGGAACTATGTCCCCTTATTAACATGATAACACTGCGGCATCCTGCAAGTAATATCTTAAAATAAGTTAGCTAAAACCTCAGTGCATTCTTAAGGTGATAAGGATCAGTATAGGCCTAGATGGAGCCATGGGTGCAGTATTCAGAATCAGTTTGGCAGAAGACTGAATGGCTTCTTATGCATTAAAAATTATAACCTATGAGGCTATGTGCCCACGTAGCAGATTTGATGCAGAGCGTTTTTGCCTCTCTCTGGCAGAAAAAAACGTATGCAGATTTACATGCAGATTTACATGCGTTTTTTCTGCCAGAGAGAAGCGTTTTTTCAGCATTTTTACATGCGCTTTCGCATGCGTTTTTTCAAGAAGTTTTCCAAACGATTTTGAGCATCACTTGGAAAAGTGCTTGACAAGTTGGTCACACTATTTAAATCCATGCAACCGGCATGGATTTATATAGTGTGACCGAGTAATAGTTAAAAAAAAGAATAAGAATGGTAAAAAATTAAAAAAAAAAGATTATACTCACCTTCCGGTGTCTTCCCGGTGTCATCTCTGCTGCGTCCGGTCTCTTGCAATGCTCGCGGTGCTGTGAAGGACCTGCGGTGACGTCATTGAGTCATGTGATGGGTCACATGACTCAGTGACGTCATGACAGGTCCTTCACAACAGCGCGAGCATTGCAAGAGACCGGACGGCGTGGACAAAACACTGGGAGGACATCGGAAGGTGATTATAAGCTTTATTTTTTATTTTAAATTCTTTTCTTTACAGATTCTATGGTACCCAGGTCTGGATGAGAGTCTCCTCTCCTCCAGACTTGGGTACCATCCGCACATTAGAAAGCGCCAATTACGCAAGTACAGATGCAGTCTTGCGGAATTAGCGCGTTCTAATGCAAGTCAATGGCGGCGATTACGCTGCGCGTCCGCAAAATTAATGGACATGCTGCGGATTTTTGAGCGCAGCATAAACGCAGCGGAAAAATACGCAGCATGGGCATTGAAAGTGCGGAATTGCATTGGAGACCATGGGGGAAGGTTTACCAAGCGTTTCCCAAGTGTTTACGCTGTAGAAATTCCGCAGCGTAAACGCTTGAAAAACGCATCGTGGGCACACAGCCTAAGAGTGAGGATTTTTATAAAATGAAATGTTGGGCTGTTTTCACATTACACTTTTTGACACAGGCTGCAATAGAATGACCTATAGAGCTATACATACCTGACAATATGGATGACTGTCTGCCTTCAGCAGTGAAACACTGCTTGTCATCATCAGACTTAGAGGGGGAAGAATCTTTCTGCGTCTGGTTGTCATCAGATTTAGAGGGGGAAGAATCTTTCTGCCTCTGCTTATCATCATCAGATTTAGAGGGGGGAGAATCTTTCTGCATCTGGTTGTCATCAGATTTAGAGGGGGGAGAATCTTTCTGCGTCTGGTTGTCATCAGATTTAGAGGGGGGAGAATCTTTCTGCGTCTGGTTGTCATCAGATTTAGAGGGGGGAGAATCTTTCTGCGTCTGGTTGTCATCAGACTTAGAGGGGGGAGAATCTTTCTGCGTCTGGTTGTCATCAGATTTAGAGGGGGGAGAATCTTTCTGCGTCTGGTTGTCATCAGACTTAGAGGGGGGAGAATCTCTCTGTGTCTGGTTGTCATCCTCAGATTTAGAAGGGGGAGAATCTTTCTGCGTCTGGTTGTCATCAGACTTAGAGGGGGGAGAATCTCTCTGTGTCTGGTTGTCATCCTCAGATTTAGAAGGGGGAGAATCTTTCTGCGTCTGGTTGTCATCAGACTTAGAGGGGGGAGAATCTCTCTGTGTCTGGTTGTCATCAGATTTAGAAGGGGGAGAATCTTTCTGCGTCTGGTTGTCTTCAGACTTAGAGGGGGGAGAATCTTTCTGTCTGTTTGGTAGAAGAAAAACATATAAATTACAAGTGAAAACAATAGATACGGATACAACACCTGTCTGCAAAGCCCATTAGGACATCTGAATAACATGAAGGGGATGCTGTGCTCAAGACCCTCTTCTACCAGCAAGAATGGAGAATCACTAGCAATATTTATTTTCCTGTAATGAACTGGAAATTAAAGCTGGTCATAGTTATCAACTTTCATCACCAGCGTTATCACAAGTCAGAAACATGGTGATCAGCAATCATGTGGTCATCGATACTGGATTTAGTATCGACTTACACTCGTCTTGAATTTGGTGTTGTGAACACATATCAGAATGGACCCCATAAAAATAATTTGCTCACATGTCTGACTGTTTTGCACTTTCTGGTGAATACCCTGGAGGTGACTTGGGTTCTTCATTGTTCATCATCTTGGTATGGATGGAACAGAGCTAATACAAAGAGGAAAAAAAAATATTTTAATATTTTACAATTTTATTTTAATTACAGGTTGTATGGATCTTATTGGTCACATACTTACTTTAGAAAGCCTATGCGAAGATGATAGAAAGTTTTGGCTTTCCGGCCAGTCATTATCTTCACTTGTGTCCCCCTCATCTGAATCAATATGTTGATGTCTGCTACATCGAGCTGAAAAGTACAAGAGTTAATCGAGATTATTAGCATAATACTTTGTCCTGAACAGTCACCATTTGATCATGAATCAAGGTGGGGACTGATTCTCACTTAAAATGAAATACAAGACACACAGCAGCTTTCTGCAGATGATGTCTCATTCTACTTACTGTCAAAGTAGATGGTATCCTCTTCTGACTCAAGATCAGGAATGAACAGCGACTTCTGACTTAGAAGGTTGTCAAAATCTAAGTTACGCAGGAATGGATGAAATTTGATCTCATTTGCTCCTCCTTGAAAAGGAAAACAATGAATAGTGATATAGTTATTGTCAAAGAGACAAGTTTCTTAGGCCTCCTACACATATCCGTGTTTGCACTACATGTGGCATCCATTTTTCTTTCACGTATGCCACCCGTACCCATTATCATCTATGCTGCTGTTTTTTTGTGGCAGCACAGATGACAAGTGCCAATACAAGTCTATGGGACCCTGAAAAACACGTACATCACACAGATGGCATCCGTGTGCCATTTGTGTGCCTTCCTTACGCTGTATCTGTTTAACATTACAAAGTATAAGAGATACTTTATCATTTCTTTTTCTTTGCCGTACCGGAAAAACACTGATGGCACACTGATGGCACACTGATTCAAAACACTGATGACACTAGTACTGTTTTTTTCCGGTACTGGTTTCAGTACTGATTTTATACGGACGTGTGAAGGGGGCGTTAATCTGAACGGTTGACGTAACAGAGCCGAAGTGAAGTAGATGTACTGAAAGTCTTAGCATGAAGAATGGGGAATGGCCAAGCTGGTAGAGAACAAAACCTCAGTGCTGATCCTCATTATTCATTTTCTGTTCACAGAGGTGTAATAAGTCATTAATAATAGTATTATATACATTACCTGTCCCAAGTCTTTGTGCTGGATCTTTTCTGAGCAGCTCAATGATGATATCCCGAGCTGTGGCTGGAAAAGCCGAATTAGTAAGTTTCCAATATATGTCATCTGTTATGTAAAAAGCAAATATTACAGAAAATGAAACATCTTAATTTATTTTATCAAAACAAAAATCTTTTATATTAACAAAAGTAACTAAATCACACAACTAATCTATTCAAATAACAATGACATTACACAGCAATCAGATTATTTTACTTACCCCTGACAATATGGCTGTAAATGTCATATTTGGAAGGCCCATAAAATGGTACACGTCCTACAAGAAATGTATATAGGATGATCCCAATTGACCACCAGTCAGCTGGCCTTCCATAGCCTTCCTTTAAGATAACTTCTGGGGCTATGTAATGAGGGGAGCCAGCAATCTGGAAAAAACAGAGGAATGAGATAATGATCAGAGAACATAATTGTGACAAATAACATCAGTGGAAACGTTTTCTAGATGAGAAAGTATAAGAGAAGGAGAAATGGAGGAGATGAGTAAAGAACAAGTTCCTGCCTACCTCCTTATCATGGAACTCTCTGGTGATGTCCTCAATTGGAGCCTTGTAGATCTCTGATGTTGGTCTCATGAGGCAGAGTTTGGAAAGCCCAAAATCTGTAACTTGAATATGACCAGTTGACGTTATCAGGAGGCTGTGAAAAAAAGAGGATGTCAGCCCCAAGTTGCAAATAGTTTGTATAATAAACGATATCTTTTTTCCCCTTTCTTATACTACAAGTGTCACTTACTTTTCAGGCTTCAGGTCTCTGTGCATTACACCATAGCTGTGCAGATATTCCACAGCTAGAACCGTTTCTGCAATGTACAGACGAGCCAAGGGGACAGGTAAACACCCATAGTTCTTCATAAAACTGCCACAGTCTCCTCCTACAGCAGAAAGCAAATATGACAGGAGAGGGTTTGTTACAATGTAAATGACACATGAGGAGTGTGAATGAGAAATGAGCGGAGACATTGGGGCAGGACGTCATACACAGAGATATACTGTATAATAATGCAAAAAACCCTCCATTGGAGCATACCCGAATAGTAACTAGGACTGCACTAAATGTCTATGAAGCAAAACCACAAAGGTGCAAGAGCTGCACAAATAAGTGCAATGAAGCAACATCCCATATAAAAGCATGAATCTTTATTAGTCACGTGGAATAAATATTTAAAAATAACAAGGTAACTCATACAAAAAAGAGACACTATTCTGGCCAAAAAAGTATGAGCTATATATACTATGTATCTTGCAATAAATAAATATATAATTAGTTAAAGGTGTCAGCAGTCTCATTTGTGGTTTTGCTTTATATACTGTATAAGGCCGGTTTCACACGTCCGGATATTTCTGGTACCGGAAAAACCTGTGTCGGAGATGTCCGTGTGCCGCATCAGGAGCACACGTACCGGCGTTTGGGAATCAGTGTACAGTTAGCGTTATTCCCAAAAGCCGGGTACTGAACGCTGCGCTCATCATTTTCCCCTGCCGGCACTGCGATCAGCACCAGCAGGAGTTAATAATGAGAGTTGTAGTCTGCTCCCGGTGTCTCCACCTGTAAAAATAAGAATAAAATAAAAAAAAACCCTTATACTCACCTACCTGTCCTAAGTATCTCCTGCTGTAATCCATGCGACTACTCAGCAGAGGAGCTGGGGAGAATGACTCCTGCAGCGAGCGACGCCAGACCTCAGCTGAGCTCAGTGAGTGACAGGACACCGCTCGCTGAGCTCAGCGCAGATTCGGGGCCGCTCGCTGCAGGAGTCATTCTCCCCGGCTCCTCTGCTGAGCGGTCTCATGGATTACAGTGGGGGACATTTAGGACAGGTGAGGGTATAGATTTTTTTTTTATTCTTATTTTTACAGGTAGAAATACACTGGGAGAAGACAACCCTCATCATTAACCCCTGCTGGTTCTGATCGCAGCGCCGGCAGGGGACAATGATGAGGGCAGCGTTTAGCACCCGGCGCTAACTTTATCGCTAATTCCCAGGCGCCGACACATGTCACACGGATGGCATCCGTGTGCAGTATGTGTTTACACTGAACCATTGACTTGAATGGGTCTGTGTGATCCGTCCTGCTGGCCAAAAACAGACATGTCTACGTGTGGATCACATGGACACACGGTCCGTGGAAACACTGACATGTGCGCACATGTGTCAGTGTCTCCAGTACGTGTGGTAAACTGTCACCTCACGTACCAGAAATACTGAAGCGTGAAAGAGGCCTAATGTAGAGCGTATAAAGCAGAGTGACCCAATATAAAAAGACAGAGCCGTGCCTCATCTGCAAGCCTCTTATTCATTACTCTGTGAAATGCTCATCTATACAAACTGTTAGAATTGAGTCAAATCCTCCTTTTATCCTCAGTGGATATTTTTGCCATTCTCAGTGAGGACATTCACCAGAGACTTTCACAGAGATAATGATTTTCCTGGCATCTTGGTAACAGATAACTTATAGTAAATGCAGTATGGACATGTATCCGTCCATGTGGTCACATTCAGATTATGGAGAAGATGCTAGAGATAAGCAGATTGAGGCTGGATATAGGCACAATGGATATGACTTACCTGCTGCATACTCCATGACCATACACAGATGATGAGGAGTTGGAAAGGAGCACAACATGGAGGCCACAAAGGGACAATCAGCAAATGTTAGGATGTCCCTCTCTAGAAAGGCACGTTCAAGTCTTCTTGGAATATTCACGTTCTCCTTGTCCAGCTTCTTCATAGCGAATAGCTGGCTTGTGTATTTGTGTCGCACTAAGTGGACGGCTCTGGAGAGAAGGAAAATCCATGATTTATAATGAATTCTTACTAACATTTTGTCTATAAACCTCATCACATGATTGTCTGGTTACTACTAGATGTCACTAGAAATCCATGTAGAAATCCATCAAGTTACACAACATAAATGATGACCTATGCGAGGTCCTCATCTATGTCACGTCCTAACTGACCTAAATAATGACATATAGATGTGGCCAGTAGACATGAGCTAACACATTTGAGTGGAATTAAATTCTACTCAGATTTTGCAAAATTCTGCATTCACCAAAATGGCGTTTTGTTTTTTTGTTTGTTTTGTTTTTTGTAATTTGCTTACTCATGGATTTAGCAAAATGTCAAGCGTTGGCCACCATTTTCAAAATCTTGAAAGGCCATAAAAAAGTTTAAAAATAAACAAATTTTTATACTCACTTCTACGGCCCCACCGCCTCAACCGTCCGTTCCTTGCCGCATCCTCAAATCTCTGCTGCTAATGCTGAAATCGAAATGCCTGTCATACTGGGACGGGACTTCCAACATTGATGAGATCTGGGAGGATTATGCACAAGCGCAAGAACAGTCACGGTGTCACAATGTTGTGACTTTTTATGCTCTTGCATAGAACTCTCTCAGACCTTCTCAAAGCCTGAAGTCCTTGCATAGCGTGAGCGGTGGCAAACTGAAGAGGCAGTGAGGACCGGACGGGTGACGGTGAGAAGTGGAGGGGCTAGAGAATTGAGCAGTAAGGGGAGTATAAGTATGTTTCTTATGCTTATTATGTTCTGGGGCCTGGTGAGGCCCCAGAGCATAATAAGGGACATTAATTTCTCCTTGAATCGTATTTTCACAAGTCCACGTGAACAAGCAAATTAGAATTTTGCCTGATTCGCTCATCTCTTGTGGACAGTATGGACTCAGAGCATTTCTCTGTTGTACGGGCTGGGCACAGAGACAGAAGCATTGTCATAAGGAACACTAGGAAATGTATATTATGCAAACATAAAGCTCACCCATAAGCTCCACTGCTGATCAGTTTGATTGGTTTAAAGTCGGTCTTACTAGGACTTGTCTCCAAGTTCAATGATCCGGTCAAGGCCTAGAAATAATAAGAAATGACATTAAGACATAGAATCTGCAGGAAAATAAAAGCTCCAGATGCAGGAACTTCTCCTCTATATTATGTCCACGCTGATTACATTGCAGCAGATGTAGAGGACATGATGCAAGCCGGACCCTCCACAGACAGTATTATATTTTAAGGGGATATTCCCCATGCATAGATATCACTGTACTGCAGGGTATGATAAGGGGCATCACACAGAAGAGGCAGAATAACAATGCCATCATTACTCACAATAGATCTGATCTACATAAAAGCAAAGATATCCCATTGTCATCTGGGGTATAATATTATATGTGTAATTCATACCCCGTTATCTGATGATAAACAGACGTCTCCTCTGATACTTACACTGGCAGATTCGTGGATCTCTGGTGTCTCACATATTCCACCATCAGTACTGGCCGTCGACACAGTTATTTCTAAAATAATGATAAAATAATGAAAAGATGTCATGTATCAGTCTATATCAGTACTTAATATATAACACATCCATATAATGAAGGACATGACAAGATCTCTGTAAATGATATAAAAACTAGATATCTGGTATTCTGCACATACTAAATATACAGTATTTATGGCACATCCAGAGATAGATACACTGGGCGATTGTTCAGGATCTGATTACCGTATTTTTCAAGTTATAAGACACACTTTTTTCTGTAAAATGGGGGTGCGTCTTATCCCAACGTAGCTTACTGAGGGGGGGGGGGTTGCGGTGAAGCGAGGCCCCAGGACGCAGGGTCACTGCTGCAGGAAGCTGGCGGCGGCAGGAGTGGGGCGATGCTGTGGGCCCCAGGCTGGGAGGAGGGGGTGTTCGGCGGTGCAAGGATGCAGCGGCCCCTGGGCTTTCAGAAAATGTCGCCGGAGACTCCGCACTTCCATGATTTTCAGTGTGGTGGACTTCGGAAAAATGGATTCTGGAGATGGCGCATGCAGATTGAGATCTTGTCTCCCGAGATCTCAATCTGTGCATGCGCCACCTCCGGTGGAGATTTTCCCAAGGTCCACCAGATTGAAAACCATGGAAGTGCAGGGACTTCAGTGCAGCATCGCCCCACTCCTGCTGCTGCCATCTTTCCGCCGCCTTTCCCCTAGAAAAGTTACCACAAAATTGGATTATAAGTTGCTCCACCATTTTATTAAAAAAATGTTTTTCCTATTTTCCGCTCCAAAATTTCACCTGCTTCTTATGGTCCGGTGCATCTTATAGTCTTCAAAATATGGTATTTTTGAACAATTACATGATTGGGGATCTATCACCCTCATTTTGGAGCCGAGAAGACCACACAGGCGTGAAGTAGAATTACATGATCCCTCTCCATTACAGGGAATGAAGAGTAAATCTACATATTCTCTGCCATTCTCTATAATATCTGGATATTTGAATGTAAAATATTAGATGATCGGCTTACCTTCAATCAGATCAGTTTTTAGCTCTAACTGACTAATATTAGGGTCAGGCATGTTCACGGTTTGCCCCTCTTCGGAGTCACCTTCGGATGTTTCCTGATGGTTATAATATGTACAATTAGTATAACATTTCACAAATACTAAATTATCATATACAATAGATAGGAAGGACTAAACATTGGATTTACTGGTAATTTCAGTATTGGACGGACTATACACAGCCACTCCCTCCAGTAAATCAACGATAATATATAAGGTACTTGTATATACAACTGATCTCTGTTATCAGAATTGCAGCATTTACAAGAAGGAAGATTGTGATGATCGAGCAAAACAGAGGCAGAAATACAAACTCCCACCGCTGAGTACAGACTGCCATCACAGATGATGGAGCCGCAGGGACAGGCGGTCATGAAATATCCTGTGCCTGCCTGGAGGGGACAAGGACATGTGATATAGAAGATGATGGCTCCTTACCAGGTGCTCCAGTGAGCGGGCCGGACTCTCCAGTATATTCAGGACATTTTGGGCCAGTTGTTTAAAAAAGGCCAATTTTCCACTTTGGGCTTTTTCTTCAGCCTATAAAGATGGAAATAAATACAAAAGGAAAATCATGAGAGAAAGTGCAGAATGGAGGAGGCCATTTATGTCACCATTTTACTCCTGTCTATCTGCAGCTACAATTACTACACATTTGGTACATTTTATATATTATATTGGTGTCGATCTAAAGAACAATTTTCTGTAAATAAACTTGTATTCCATTATTATTATTTGATTTGTATTATTATTATTATTATTATTTTTTATACAGCATAAAAACACTTGTATAATTAGTGGTGGTGAATTATGATGTCATAATAGCCGTGATGTCGTGATGGAATCTTGTGATGGAATCTTAACGGGGCATCTCACCGTGAAAGGAAGTTTCCTAGCAATAGTTAAGGTGGCAAAACCATAGTTTGTGCATCAGTACCAGATGCTTGAATGTAAGAAAGAACTGTGGGTACTTTACATTTCTAATCAGTGAGGCTAGTTCTATGGTCTGAGATAAATTATTAATATTTGTTATACACAATAAAAATCATAATTACATATTTATAAGAAATCCGGATTAAGGTGCTAAATGAAGTGTCTTTACTAAGGGACAAGGACTGGACTAGGAATGAAATCTAGCCCTGACATTTGAATCATACAGGCTCATGCTGCACTTTTACACCCTCTTCCCAAAATGGGGATCTCTATTACAAATATGACCCTGCCTGACACTGAAGAAAGTCTAAATTTTATTACTACCAATAATACCACTATACAGTAAGGGAGACCAACTAGACATAATAATAATAATTTGTGCAGATTGTCTGCTATTTACCTGTTGTACTAATGTCCTGATGTTCTGCTGTAAATGCTGAAGATATTCTGAGGTAATACGACCTTGGTAGTATTTGGTCAAGCAGTCCCGTTCAAGCTCCATAACCAGCCGGTAAGTGAAGCTGAGGACGCCATCGGGTAGTGGTAGCACACAGTTAGGGGTATAGGTGGTAAGAATCCCCTGGAGTAGTGCCAACTCCTGAAGTCTGTCTGGAGAAATTCCAGACATTTCAATGAAATGCGCAATCAGTATATCACTAGATAAGTAGCTAAACACTGACAACAATGACACCGGGGTATCAAAGTGACACTGAAGTGTAAACGCTTGTATAAGTAGTGGTTGTGAATTATGATGTCATAATAGCAGTGATGTCATGATGGAATCTTGTGATGGAATCTTACAGGTGCATCTCACCTTATAAGGAAGTTGCCTAGCAACAGCTAAGATGCCATCTACATAGACTGAGCATCAGCATCAGATGCTTGAATGTAAGAAAGAGCTATGGGTACTTCACTTTTACTTTGATAGGCAGGTGAGTATAAGGATTTTTTAATTTTATTCTTATTTTTACACTAGGACACAGCGGGAGCAGACTACTACTCTCATCATTGTCCCTTGGTTGTGCTGATCACAGCGCCAGCAGGTTACAATGATGAGGGCAGCATTCAGCACCCGGTGATTGGGAACAGCGGTAACTGTACTGCTGATTCCCAGGTGGCGGAATGTGCGCTCCTGATGCGGCACACGGTTGCCACACAGGTGCACATGGACACGTATATCTCCCGTACCGGTTTTTCCGATACTGGAAATATCAGGACATGTGAAACCGGCCTAACTCTGGACTCTGTAAACAGAAAAAACTGATGGCACTTCTAATACGAGAAATAGGTGTGAACAGGTGCTTACTAGGAGAAGCTACCTCCATATACAATTAACAAATAAAGTAGCAAACTGCAATGCTAAGTATGTAAGCATGAAATATGGAATATAAATAGCATTACTGCTATAGAAAATAGAAATAAATGAGAAATCTTAGCGCATAAATTGGCCAATTCATGTGTACCTGTCCCTTAGAGAGGTATTCACATTGGTAGGGTCCTGGCACTGAGAAACGCCTTACCGAGGCTGCCAGATACACATGAATTGGCCAATTTATGTGCTAAGATTTCTCATTTATTTCTATTTTCTACAGCAGTAATGCTATTCATATTCCATATTTCATGTTTACATACTTAGCCTTGCAGTGTGCTACTTTATTTGTTAATTACTCTGGACTCTGTGTGGCCTCTGTTCAGCGGTGTTCTTTTTATCAGAGGCTCGCAAAACTGTGGCCGACGGCACTTTTATTCACGCCTAATAAAAAGACGGACACCGTGGGATCACAGGCCAGACGGTGCCTCCATCTGCCTCATTACAGGGAATCTTCCGCCGGAGGCTCCGTCTGGATCACGTATTTCAGAGATTTACATGGAAACCCCGGTGTAAGCGCTGAGCGTAGAGCACAGGATAAATGTGGGCAGAGCCATATTGCGAACTCTGGGAGGCTGAATGAACAAACCAACAGCAGGTGAAGAATTGGTTTTATTTATTTATTTACACCGTTCCTCGTGCGGTTTAAGTGATTAGATGATTTTATTCTTCGGGTCGGTGCGATTACAGTGATACCAGATTCATATCGGGTTTTTACATTTGGCAGCTGTCACACACTAAACTTTTTTTTTTGCAAAGACTAGTTTTTGCATCGCCATATTTTCAGAGCTATAATTTTTCCATATTTCGGTCGACAGAGTTATGTGATAGCTTGTATTTTGCGGGACAAGTTGATGTTTTTATTGGTACCATTTTCAGGCATGTGACATTTTTTGATCGCTTTCTATTCTGATTTTTGGGAGGCAGAATAAACAAAAACCAACAATTCAGTAATTGTTTTTTTAGTTTTTTTTATGCAGCTCTGCGTGTGGTAAAATTAATAAGGCAGCTTTATTCCTCGGGTCAGTACATTTACAGCCATACTGCATTTATATCTTTTTTTATGTTTTGGCGCTTTTACACAATAAAAACTATTTCATAGAAAAAATCGCTTTATTCTAAGAGCTATAACTTTTTTATTTTTTGGCTGATGGAGCTGTATGGTGGCTTGCTTTTTGCGGGACAAGATGATGTTTTCAGTGGTATAATTTTTATTTATATTCGTCTCTTTGATCGCGTTTTATTCCACTTTTTGTTCGTTGGTATGATGATAAAGCACCGTTTTTTGATTCTTTTTTTTTTACTGTGTTCACTAAAGGGGTTAACTAGTGGGACAGTTTTATAGATCAGGTCGTTCCGGATGCGGCGATACTAAATATGTGTACTCTTATTGTTTTTCTTCATAATAATATTTTATTTTTTTATTATTTTTTTATTTTAAAAAAAATATTTTTACAACTTTTTTTTCACTTTTTTTACTTTGTCCCACTATGGGACTTTCACTTTCAGCAGGCTGATCGCAGTTCTAAGGTATAGCAGTGCAGGATCACTGCTATACCTTGTAAACTGTCAGTGCTGCAGACACAAGCTAGTTTGATCATGCACTGCGCATGGTCAAACTAACATGCTGGTGCCTGGTGACACAGGTGTCGTCATGATGACATCGTGTCACCATGGCAACGATCGGGACCCCGTGAGGACAGCGCAGGGTCTCCGATCCAAGAGCAGAGGTGCTTCTGTCCCTCCACTCACTTGCTAAATGCTGCGATCGCAGCATTTAGGGGGTTAAAGTGCCGGGTGTCAGCTGTCAAAATCAGCTGACAACCGGTGGCGATTGATCCCGCACAGCCTGTGTCGTAATAATACGTACCTGGTCCATAAGGCCCAGGGCACAGGGACGTATTATTATGCACAATGTCAGAAAGGGGTTAAAGCTTCTGACGCGCCCCTGGGCCTGCTGTGTCGTGCGGCATCGCGCGCACGGGGGCTTACCCGGAGCCGGATCAGATGGGGGTAGTAGTCTCGTGGCGGTGACCCGGTCCGTGCCCAGGGAGTCAAACTGAGCGGCAGTATTTAGCAGTAGATGTTATATTGCTCGACTACGCCACCCGTTGAATGCAGTTATGAGACCGCCGCTGCAGGGCAGACCGCTGAGGCCGGTGGTACGGTTGTGCAGCGGGGATGGTATAACCCCCAACGGGAGGGGTATAGCCTCAGGGCAGCGGATGTGGATGATGAAACACTCAGAGACGGTGCGGTGTAGTTCAGGGTCTTTACTGGTGGCAAAGGTAGACCCTCCTGGAGTACTGGCTAGCGATCGGGGCCTGGTCAGTCCGTGAGCAGATGGAATCTTCCCTGGCCAGGCGGAGTTGTAGGCCTCCCCAACTAATCGTACTCTTCTGGCTACCTTGCTAGAGGCTGGTAAAAGTAGCCCACGTCCCTGAGTGTACCGTGTGGTGCTCACCCGTATGGCCGGTGACTCATAGAATCATAGAATCATAGAATGGTAGAGTTGGAAGGGACCTCCTGGGTCATCTGGTCCAACCCCCTGCTCAAAGCAGGATTCACTAAATCATCTCAGACAGATGTCTGTCCAGCCTCTGTTTGAAGACGTCCATTGAAGGGGAACTCACCACCTCTCGTGGCAGCCTGTTCCACTCATTAATCACCCTAACTGTCAAAAAGTTTTTTCTAATATCTAATCTGTGTCTCCTCCCATTTAGTTTCATCCCATTGCTTCTAGTCTTTCCTTGTGCAAATGAGAATAAAGATGATCCTTCTACAATGTGACAGCCCTTGACATATTTGTAGACAGCTATTAAGTCTCCTCTCAGTCTTCTTTTTTGCAAGCTAAACATTCCCAAATCCTGCAACCGTTTCTCATAGGACATGGTTTGCAGACCAGTCACCATTCTGGTCGCTCTTCTCTGAACTTGCTCCAGTTTGTCTATGTCTTTTTTAAAATGTGGTGCCCAAAACTGTACACAGTATTCCAGATGAGGTCTGACCAAAGAGGAGTAAAGACCGATAATGACTTCACGTGATCTAGACTGTATGCATCTGTTAATACATCCCAGAATTGTATTTGCCTTTTTTGCTGCTGCATCACACTGTTGACTCATGTTCAGTCTATGATCTATTAGTATACCTAAGTCTTTTTCACATGTACTGTTGCTTAGCTCTATTCCTCCCATTCTGTATATGCTTTTTTCATTTTTATTGCCCAGATGTAGTACTTTGCATTTTTCCCTGTTAAAAACCATTCTATTGGTTGCTGCCCACTGCTCCAGTTTATTTAGGTCTTTTTGAATCCTCTCTCTCTCTTCTCTAGTATTAGCTATCCCTCCTAGCTTTGTGTCATCAGCAAATTTAATCAGTTTACCCTCAATTCCTTCATCTAGATCATTGATAAAGATGTTGAACAATACAGGTCCCAGGACGGAGCCCTGTGGTACCCCACTTGAGACATTCATCCAGCTGGATGTGAAGCCATTTACAACCACCCTTTGAGTCCGATCACTAAGCCAGTTATGAATCCACCTAACAGTTGCCTGGTCCATTGCATACTTGGTCATTTTTTCAATAAGGATGGTGTGAGATACTTTGTCAAATGCTTTGCTGAAGTCAAGATATACTATATCTACAGCATTTCCCTGATCCACCCGGGGCCTTCTGGTAGCTTCTGCTCCACGACGGCGGTGCTGGTCCCTTGCGTGTGACCGTGCCTTCGGGTTTCTTGGCCAGAGGACCTGAAATCCCCTGCCGGGCGGTTTCTGCTGCTGGGTAAGGATTAGTCCCCACAGCCTCGGACTCCGGGTCCGGTAAGAACTCTTCAATCAGGGCGAGCTCTACAGCTTCCAGCCCCTGATCTCTTTTAGCACAGCTCCCACAGAGCTCCTGATCTTTCTTGCTCCTAAAGCTGCTCCACTACAGACCAGACTGTGTCTCTGTCTGTGTTCTCTCACTCTCTTCTAACCCTGCCTCAGCCCCAGCTTTATATAGGGGAAGTTCTTCCCCTCCCAGGACTGGGCAGGAGGTGTGGCATGCATAGGATGTCTGACCAGGAAACCTCCCACCTGCTCACAGACGTAATATTGCTATTACTGTGGAAACCAGACCCCTGGGGTGCCACATTCCCCCCTAGTAAAATTTAGTACTCCGGGACTAAACATATTTTTGTAAAACATAACAAGTAAAAACAGAAACAGTACAATAAAGAAGAACACATTAGGATGGTCACGGCATGTCCGCAACCGGGTGCAGTCTTTGAAGAAAACAAAGGTGTCCATTTCACCAAGAGACCGGGAGCCGTAACCAGGTAGGGGTCTGTCCTGCCCCGAGTCCTTAACAGTCTTTGTCCTTTCCTGGGTTACGCTCCAAACATATGTACAAAGGATTCCGGATAATCCCTAAATGACACCTATAAAATAACTAAAAATACACAATTATTTACAGGTAACAGAAAACAGGTAAATACAAATAAACAGTCTAAACACTTAGATCCTCCAACGTACGGGCAACTGGCCTCTAGTGGCTCTAGTGGACCTACGGAGCTGACTGACTGGTCCTGAGCTACGGGATGTAGGAGCTGTCAAAGGTAAACTGGGCAGCTGTCTACGGGCTCTTTGGCTCACTAGGGGCACGGCAGGCTCACTATAAGCAGAGGGTTGATCCTCCTGGTCTGCTTGTGTGGGGTCTTCTGCCTCCTGGACCGGCTGCTCTTCCAGCTCTACCTGTTTCTCTGTAGGTACTTGAGATGCTGGTTGGAGGAAGGTGAGGACGGGTACCACAACAGCGCCATTGACTTGAGTCCAAGACCGAGGGAAGTCTCCGAGCACAGTACTGACCATATCTTCCCTTTCCTCTGCGGGTCGAGGGTCTTCTTGTTCTTCTTCAGGGCTTCGTAGCTGTTCGGGACACTTCTTCAGGTGATCTCGGGAGACAATGGCTGTGGTTTCTCCTCCGTCCTTACTGATTATGCAGACTTTCGGGTTCTCATGGCTTGAGGGCAGTACGGTGTACGGGTCCTTCTCCCACTGGTCGTCCAACTTGTGGAGGCGTCTCTTCCTCTTCAAGACCTGCTCTCCAGGTACCAGGGGAACAGCGGGAGCATACTGGTTGTAAGTCTTCTCCTGTCTTTCTCTAGCTTGACAGAGACTTCGCTCCACGCTCTCCTGTACTTTCCGGTACTGCTGCTGCCTTTCTGTGTCCCAGTCTGCTTCTGGTGAAGTGTCCTCGGGTGTCAGGACTCCCATCTCCAGATCAACAGGAAGCTTACCAGGTCTTGCTCTCATTAGGTAAGCCGGGGTACAGTTGGTAGAACCTACCAGGATGTGGTTGTATAGGTCCACCAGATCAGGCAGTTTCTCAGGCCACAGACTGCGTTCTTCCAGGGGCAATGTTTTCAGAAGATCTATCACCACCTGGTTCATTTTCTCGCAGAGCCCATTGGTTTGCGGATGATAGGGTGTTGTTCTTATCTTCCGGCAGCCATACAGAGTACAGAACTCCTGGAAGACTTCCGCTTCAAAGGCTGGTCCTTGGTCCGTCAGCACCTGCTCTGGGTATCCGTGTGGACGGCAGAAGTGCTGCTGGAAAGCTCTAGCTGCTGTTTGAGCCGTTAAGTCCTTGACCGGGACCACCACCAGGAACCGGGAGTAATGATCTACGATTGTGAGGGCGTAGACATACCCAGATCTGCTTGGAGCCAGTTTCACATGGTCCAGGGCTACCAGTTCCAGTGGCTGTCGGGTGATGATGGGCTGCAAGGGAGTCTTCTGGCTGGCACGGTCCTTCCTTCTTAGGTGGCACGGGCCACAGTCTCTGCACCACCTCTCGATGATTCCTCTCATGCCTACCCAGTGGAACCGCGCACGCAGCAGGAACTCCAGCTTCTTCCATCCGAAGTGCCCAGCTCCGTTGTGGTATGCCTCCAGCACCATAGCCGCGTCTCTTCTTGGCACCACTACTTGCCAGATCAGTTCATGCGTCCGGGAGTTAACCATTCTGCGGCACAACTTCCCCTTGTAAAGGAACAGTCGACTCTTCTCAATCCACAGTTGCTTGGCCTCCTCCGGAGCGTCTGGGTCAAGGCGGGCATCTGGCTGAGTCAGCATCTCCTTCACCAGTCGGACGGCGGGGTCACTGTCTTGCGTTTCCGCCCAGTTGTAATGAGGTAAGGGGTTGAACGTAGCGGATTGCTTACTCCTTACACGGTGGGAATACTGGATAGTCCCATGCCGGTGGAACGCGGGAAGTTCAACTTCTTCCAGTTCCTCTGGATCTTCCCCCACGTCCGGTAGGTTTGGCATTCTGGACAAGGCATCCGCGTTGGTATTGGAGCGTCCTGCCCGGTATTTGATTGTGAACTCAAAGTTGGACAGGCGGGCCATCCATCTCTGCTCCAGGGCACCGAGTCTTGCCGTATCCAGGTGTGTCAACGGGTTGTTATCCGTGTACACGGTGAACCGGGAAGAGGCGAGGTAGTGCTTAAAGCGTTCGGTGACTGCCCACACCACTGCCAGGAATTCTAGCTTGAATGAGCTGTAATTCTCAGGGTTTCTTTCGGTGGGTCGCAGTTTTCGGCTGGCGTAAGCAATTACCCGTTCTTTCCCCTGCTGGATCTGGGACAGTACGGCTCCTAGCCCGATGTTACTTGCGTCGGTGTAGAGGATAAAGGGCTGGCTGTAATCAGGGTACGCCAGGATTTCATCCCCCTTGAGGGCCATCTTCAGCTGGCGGAAGGACTCTTCTTCCAACTTCTCCCATCTGAAGGGCGGCTTCTGGTTCTTGGCCTTCCTGGACTGGCCTATCAGGAGGTCCTGCATAGGAGCTGCCTTTTTGGTGAAACCCGGAATGAACCTTCGGTAGTAGCCTACCAACCCGAGGAACTGCCGCACTTCCTTTACGCTGGAGGGGCTTGGCCATTCCTTAATTGTGGTGATCTTATCAGGGTCGGGAGCCACTCCGTCAGCACTCACCACGTGTCCCAGGTACTGCACCTTTGGTTTCAGGAGGTGACACTTGGAGGGTTTCACCTTCAGGCCGTAGTTTGCCAGGGCTTCGAACACTTCTGCCAGGTGTTTCAGGTGGTCCTCGTAGGTCTTGGAGTAGACGATGACATCGTCCAGGTATAACAGGACCGTCTCAAAGTTTCGGTGTCCCAGACAGCATTCCATCAACCGTTGGAAGGTTCCTGGTGCGTTGCAGAGTCCAAACTGCATGCAGGTAAACTCGCTAAGTCCCATCGGGGTGGTGAATGCGGTCTTCTGCCGGTCCGCCTCTGCTACAGGAACCTGACAGGACCCGCTAGTGAGATCCAAAGTAGAGAAGAAGTTAGCAGATCTTAAAGCAGCCAAAGACTCCTCTATCCTTGGTAAGGGGTACGCATCTTTGTGTGTGATACGGTTGATTTTCCGGTAATCTACACACATTCTCATGGTGTTGTCTTTCTTTTTAACCAAAACCAGTGGAGCTGCCCAGGGGCTACAGCTATCCCTAATTACCCCAGCCTCCTTCATGTCTCTAAGCATCCCCTTGGCGTATTGGTAGTGTGCAGGGGGTACGGGTCGGTATCTCTCCTTTATGGGAGGATGGTCTCCCGTGGGGATATGGTGTTCTACCCCCTTTACTCGCCCGAAGTCTAACGGGTGTTTACTAAACACTCTCTCGTACTCTTGAACCACCCGATAGACTCCCTGTTTCTGGTGTGAGGGAGTGGAGTCAGTACCCAAATGTAGTTGCTGAAACCAGTCCTCTATTGTTTTCTTAGAGCCGTTACCTTCCTCTGGTTGAGATGGAGGCAAGGGTTCCACGGCCTGTACAGAATTCTGGTTTATGGTGAACAATTTAGCTAGCGTGGCATACCGGGGCAGGTGTACTTCTCTCTTCCCGATGTTTATTATGCGAACGGGCACCCTCCCATGGCGTACATCAACCACCCCCCGTGCTGTCAAAATGGTGGGCCTACTGTCTGAGTAGACGGGTTCTACCATTGCTTGGTAGTCTCTACCTCTTAGACCAATAGCTGCCCGGCACCAAATCATCATTTCACTTTTTGGGGGCATGGCAATAGGGAAAGGGTCACACATTCTCACGCTTCCAATCTCACCACCGGAGAGTTCCACCTGTTGCCGCCGCATCAGTGCCCGGATCTCTTTTTGGAGCACTCGCTGCTGGCCGGAGCTGGCGTTCTTGGCAACCTGCTGTAAAATGAAAATCACCTCTGCAAGACAATTTTCAATCACATTAGTTCCTAGCGTTATCTTTGGGTGACTCTCGCGCTTGTCAATGTCTACAATGATCAGTCCCTGTGCTGCCAGTTCGACTCTACCGATTTTAATGGTCATCTCTTTGAATCCGATCTGTGGCACGGGTTGACCATTGCTGGCGATGATACTCAAGTCGTCGTCAGGGTAGCGGGTTATATCCGAGTCATTCCAGTACTGCTTGAAGAGCACGTACGGGATGGTGGTGACCTGTGACCCGGTGTCAAGTAGGGCACTCATAGGAATGCCATCCAGTACCACAGGCAAGACTGGACGTCCTCCCACATATTTGTCACGCCAGTTCGATGGGCCTGGTGATCTTATTCCTAGGGGTTGGCCCTCTACCCGAGGTTGTGCCAGTTTAAAGGACAGTACCTTGCCATATGTCCGGGTTGATTGCAGCGGCGGCAGATGGGCTGTCCGTCCTCGTTGTATCGGTCGCTGGGTCTTCCTCTGGCCGGTGGGGTCCTCCTTGGTCGACGCCACGGGATGTCCTCCGGTCCGGATGCCAGCTGGATCTTCCCTGGAGCAGCAACCTGTAAAGACTGCACAGTTCGGGTTAGCGCAGCTACGCTTTTAGCTAGCTCTTGGACCTGATGGTGCAGGTCTGGAGCCGGGTCATTGTTCAAAGCCTGCGCATCAGCCCCCACAGGCCCTGCCGACAAGGGCGCCGCCTCCTGGTGGTAAGCGGTAGTAGGGCGCCTGTGGGTCACAACGCCACCCGGTGCCGGTTCTCGGAGCACCCGAATGGCTCTGTCCTTGAACTGTGCAAAGTCCAGATGAGGATCCTGTAAGGCCATTGCCCGCAACTGGGTTCGGTGGGCATTGCAATATAGTCCCTCTATAAATTGTTCGGTCAACAGCCTGTCCTCCTTTCCCACGCCGTCAGGGTCGGTCTGCTTAATGGCTCTCAGGGCCTCTTGTAGGTTTAGTGCATAGTCCCTTATATTCTCATGTGCTCGCTGTTTGCACCCGTAGAATCTAAGCTTAATCTCAGCTGAGGTGCGGGTATCAAAGGTGTCCTTCAGCCGGGTTAATATCCCTGCGACAGTCCTCCTCCCAGGCGGCCAGGACTTTACCTCCCTTTGGGCTGCCCCGGTTAGTTGGGACACCAGGATGCTCACTTTTTGCTCTTCTGTGAGGGGGTACACCTGGAAGAGGCTATCCAGCTTTTCTCTAAAGTCATTCAGGGTATGTGACTCCCCTGAGTACTGGGGTAGCCAGGCTGCCCCCGGGATATAGGGCATAGTGAAAGGCATGACCGCAGCAGCGGTGGCGCTGGCGGTGGCTGCGGCAGTGAAGCTCTCCTCCGTATCCGACATCTTCCTCCCCCCTAGTGGACCGTGGCCTACCTTGCGATGATCCTCTTCCGTAGGCCGCGGCTCCGCAGTGGATCGTCAGGGTCGAGGACCTTCCGTCGCACTCCTATGACGTCGGCGTCTGCTGGGCTCCTTCCAGGACCTTACGCAACGTCCGGACGTGAGGCGGGGCTTCAGTTCTCGCGGGCTTTTCGGAGTCCACGCCCCTCTTCTTCCTGCGCGGCGTCTTCAAGATGGCGTCCAACGGCGGGAAAACTCCACGGATGGCGGGAAGGAGGTGGAAGATGGCGTCGGATGGCGGGAATCTTCACCACAGGTAAGTTTAAAAGTCTCTTTTTCAGGCGCGCAGTACCCGGTGGTTGCGGGCACGGAATCCTGCCGACTACGCCAAAAGTTGACGCGCCCCTGGGCCTGCTGTGTCGTGCGGCATCGCGCGCACGGGGGCTTACCCGGAGCCGGATCAGATGGGGGTAGTAGTCTCGTGGCGGTGACCCGGTCCGTGTCCAGGGAGTCAAACTGAGCGGCAGTATTTAGCAGTAGATGTTATATTGCTCGACTACGCCACCCGTTGAATTCGGTCATGAGACCGCCGCTGCAGGGCAGACCGCTGAGGCCGGTGGTACGGTTGTGCAGCGGGGATGGTATAACCCCCAACGGGAGGGGTATGGCCTCAGGGCAGCGGACGTGGATGATGAAACACTCAGAGACGGTGCGGTGTAGTTCAGGGTCTTTACTGGTGGCAAAGGTAGACCCTCCCGGAGTACTGGCTAGCGATCGGGGCCTGGTCAGTCCGTGAGCAGATGGAATCTTCCCTGGCCAGGCGGAGTTGTAGGCCTCCCCAACTAATCGTACTCTTCTGGCTACCTTGCTAGAGGCGGGTAAAAGTAGCCCACGTCCCTGAGTGTACCGTGTGGTGCTCACCCGTATGGCCGGTGACTCGGGGCCTTCTGGTAGCTTCCGCTCCACGACGGCGGTGCTGGTCCCTTGCGTGTGACCGTGCCTTCGGGTTTCTTGGCCAGAGGACCTGAAATCCCCTGCCGGGCGGTTTCTGCTGCTGGGTAAGGATTAGTCCCCACAGCCTCGGACTCCGGGTCCGGTAAGAACTCTTCAATCAGGGCGAGCTCTACAGCTTCCAGCCCCTGATCTCTTTTAGCACAGCTCCCACACAGCTCCTGATCTTTCTTGCTCCTAAAGCTGCTCCACTACAGACCAGACTGTGTCTCTGTCTGTGTTCTCTCACTCTCTTCTAACCCTGCCTCAGCCCCAGCTTTATATAGGGGAAGTTCTTCCCCTCCCAGGACTGGGCAGGAGGTGTGGCATGCATAGGATGTCTGACCAGGAAACCTCCCACCTGCTCACAGACGTAATATTGCTATTACTGTGGAAACCAGACCCCTGGGGTGCCACACTTCCGGCGCAACTTCAGACACCGCTCAATATACAGTGATCGGCAGCTGTAACAACGCCCCGGCACTGACTGACAGCTCAGCAGTACATCAGTACAGATCCGGCTGTCAGTCTTTACAGGGAGCGGTTACAGGGGCCGCTTAGCCGGCTGTCAGTCAGTGCCAGGGTGCGGTTATAGCCGCCGCTCACTATGTACTGAACAATGACTGAAGCCACGCCGGCCGCGCCTCTATGACTGAAAGCTGGAGGCTGCCGTGGGGAATAAAGTGCATTTCCTCCCGGTAGCCGGCCTTTCAGTAAGACGCCCGGCAGCTTTATAAACCTGCAGATTAACCCCATATCTGCAGGTTAATAGCGTTTAGGGACATGACAGGTTCCCTTTAAAGTATAGAGTGAAAACCACCGGTGGCAGAGCTTCACCAAGGACAACTCACCGGCGTCTAAATGATGTGCACATACCCTTAGGCTACGTTCTCACAATGAGTTTTGGGTTAGTTTTTTATGCTGTATATTTTCGAAAAAAATTCAAGTAACCTATTTTACTTAATGGGGCAGAAAATCTGCTATATCTAAAACTCACTAGAAGCTCATTGTGGGGACGTAGCCTTATACCTCGAAAATCAGAGGGTCCGAGTCATCATTTTGCTTGTTTTTTTAACAATTGATAGCATGTGAACCCCTCTTAGTAATCCTGCAAAACCTTTACTAAAATCTGTGCTGTGCCGTCATAGGGCCCAATACAACATTGTATTTTTTCAAGTCCCTTTTCTCTTTTGTATCATTTGATTTTTTTGTGCCAAATTCCTGAAAGTGGCGCACCTGGTTCATGGATTTTGCCCAAAATCAAAACTGTATTTTTTTTGTCTTTAAACCTTTTTGTGTCTTTGTATCGCAAAAAAGTGGCATGCTAAAATGTTGCAAAGTTTGTGCAAAAAAACCTCCCGGACTACAGAACACAAAATCACTTGAAATATATTTGAGTAAAAATGTGACGACTTTTTAAAAAGTCACAATTAGATAATTAGCCGGAAACCCCATAATGATCAATGAAAAAAAAGGGAACGCTGCAGACTTCAAAAAGGCGCAAATTAAAAGAAGAACAAGGCGCAAATGAAAAACACTAAAAACTAGAAAAAAAAGGTGCAAATACACTAATGAATTGTCCCATAGCTTTATAACAGTGCCATAATATGCAGCTTGTGTTGGAACACCCCCCATTATAAAGGGGAACGTGACATCTAGTAGTCGGGTGGTATTACATTTCCAGGAACAGCACAATATGGAGGTCACAGAAGATACATGAACTGTTCCTTCATGGAGGATATTTTATAAAATGAACACGCGGTATCTATACGCTATGGGGGAGTCACTTACATGAGGGTCCGCATGGTCCATAGCAATCTTGTGGAGGTCCAGCAGAGCCTTATTTACGCCCTTTTCAATTTTCAAGGCATTCTCCATAGCATTGGTGCCATTCCCCCATTCATCGGCCTCAGATTTGTGGAGCAAAAATGGACAAAACATTTCATTAATGGCGGATAAATAACGACTTCTATCTACGGATATCTACGCACAACCTGAAGTGACATTCCCTCCAGGTTTCATAATTTCACCTGATTTGTACCTTAAAGTCCAAGTGTTTTCATCATCTAGGTAGATCCAGGTATGGGAGTAAGTTAGTAGCAGCGAGGGCTTCATGCTTCTTGGAGGACCAATACCGGCTTGGGATATTTTTATGGACGTTATTCCATAATGTCTACAAGTCTCAAAAACTCTATTTCTTCAGAGCAGATGTCCGTCCTGACAGACTATTGACCAACATCTGCTAATTGGCTGCAGAGGACATAACAAGTCATAGCAATGTCCGGAAAAAGCGGTGCTGAAGTCCTAAATGTAATAAGCTGGGGATGTGCAGTAGTGGACAACCCCTTTAATGAACTTGATTACTTAAAGGGGATGTCCACTAATCAGACAACCCCTTCTAAATCCCTATGTTTCTCCCCAGTAAAATAACACTTATATTCACCTTCGGTGTTGGTGTTGTACCAGCTGTCTCGGCACTGGCTCTCCCGGGGCTCATGTCACATAACAATGGCACTGGCATACCGCTAATAACGGCAGACCCCGCAGCTGCTTTGCAACTGTGAGACAGGTGGCGATGTCAGCACAGGCATCGGGCCCCCCGCATCCAGCATCACACTTTCAACTGTATCCGCATTCTGGATGCAGATACAATTGAAAGGAATGATGGAGGAGGGAACCGTCTGCTCCCTCCTCCATCATTCTCCTCTGTGCTTCTGACGTCTCAGCTCAGTGGACGTGATAACGTCCCAAAATCGCATCCACTGTGCCGAGCTGAGCATAGTTTCAAACCACATGCTGCAAAGACCAGAACAGCAGGGGAATGGGGAGAGGTGAGTATTTTTTTTTTAATTAATAAGTAGTTTGTGAGGGCCATCATATTATTTGGAGGGCAAACTGGAAGGCCATGATACTATTTGTAGGGCTACTTGGAGGCCATCATATTATTTGAAGGGTTATTTGGGGGGCATCATCATATTTGGGGTGCTAAAATACTAATTTTAGGGCTGTCTTGGGGACCATCATACTATTTGGAGAACTATGTGGGGGCCATCATTCTACTATTTGGAGGATTATGTGGGGAGCATCATACTATTTGTAGTGCTCTGTGGGGGCCATTATACTACTATTTGAATGGCTATGTGTCAGGCTATCATACTATTTGGAGGGCTATGTGGGGACCGTTCTATTATTTGAAGAGCTGTATGGGGACTATTATACTATTTGGAGGCCTATGTGGGGTCCATTATATTATTTGGAGGGCTGGGTGGGGACTATTATATTGTTTAGAGGCTTATGTGAGGACTATTATTTTATTTGGAGCGTTGTGTTTGGGCCATTATACTATTTGGAGGGCTGTGTGGTGAGGGGCATTATACTGTATAAGTGGCTGATGGGGGTCATTATACTGCTTGGGTGGATAGTGGGGGCCATTACACTGTATGAGGACCATTATACAGTGTGGAGGGCTGTGCGGGGTCCATTATACTGTGTGGAGGGTTATGCGGGGGCCATCATACTGTGTAGAGGTCACTGGGGTTTATCATACTTTGCGGGGGTACTGTAGAGTCATCATACTGTATGTGTGGAGGGTACAGTGGAGAAATTCACTGTGGGGGTATCTTACTGTGTTTGGGGGCACATTTTTGGCCATTAAAGGAGTATCTTAGTACGTGGGAACACTAGGGGGCTTCAATTGGGGCAAAATTACTATGGAAGGGTTGCAAACTTGTGAGGTATGCTCTTCTGTGACCCCGCTGAATATTAATGTTTTTTTGTGGGGGTTTAATTATTTCTTCTGCTATGGGACCCCATGATTTCCATGTATGCTCAGGGAAGGTGATAAATCATAAATTAGCTGAATGGAGCTCAAAAGAATAAAAACAAGAGTAGTTACTTCTCCAGTCAGATCAAACTCACTGATGATATCCCAGTTAACTCATTCTGCAGCCAGCAATAGAAATCTTGCTTTAATCTGTTCATATAATCTTATATTTGTGATTCTGCTATTACTATGATGTGGCGTTCTCATCGCAGGCGTTGATACCATGTAAAGGCCTCATACAGGGTCGGACTGGGGTGCCTAGGGCCCACCAGGAGAATTGACTCTAGGGGTCCACACTACAGCATCCATAAACGGTTGTATTACTCGTTCATTTTTCGGCCCCTCCCACTAAAACGTGTGCCTTTTAGCAAACTATACAGTGTGTAAAAGAGAACTGTATTGTGTAGTGCACTATATCAAAGTGTTTCTTGTTAACCAACTTATTTATTGCAGTTAACAGAATCTGTAATTTACAATCAGTAGCGGTTTTTCTTACACATGGCCATTCCTTGTCCTAGGTAAACCACCCAGTCCCTCAGCCAACTTAAACAATTTTCAAAGTGAAGAAAAAGTCATAATCACACAGCCTCACTGCGCATGCGCTTTAACGCGCTATGTTCCCAGAGCATGCGCAGTGAATCTGGTAATCACAGAGCCTCACTGCGCAGGCGGCCGGACATCTACAAGTGCGCCTGCGTCCCACAATATCAGCGCTGGTCAGGAACAGGATTCAAATACATGGACGGCGCCAGCAGTGAGTGAATGCTGCGCATGCCCTTGACTGAATATGACAAGCACGCCCCTATGATTGAAAAGGCAGGTAGGATATAAGTAGGGCCGGCGTCAGCACCCGGCGCACACGGGCAAGTGCCGGGGCCCTGAGCAGGCAGGGGGGCCCACTGGCGGTCGCGCACCCCGTTGGGCTATGGGCGGAGGAGAGCGGTGTCAGAGCCCGCCCTTCTCCCCCGCTTGCTCAGGGCCCCGGCAGCCGGATACTAACCTCTCCCTGTGCCTCTGCAGATCCGCCGTCTTCCTGCTCTGCGCTCTATGTGACGTCTCAGGTTAGAGGGTGCGGTGAAGTCTTTCCACCGCGCCCTCCCCCTGAGCTGTCACAGGGAGCACAGAGCGGAAAGACGCCGCCAACGCTGGAGTCCCGACCCGAGCAGCTGCAGCAGGTGAGGAGGGAGGTGAGTATTTGATTTTTTTTTTAATGTATGGAGGCATGGGGCATAATATGGGGGGGGGGTGACATCCTGCATGGGGCATAATATGGGGGGGTGACATCCTGCATGGGGCATTATAAAGAGAGGGGGGGTGACATCCTGCATGGGGCATTATAAAGAGAGGGGGGGTGACATCCTGCATGGGGCATTATAAAGAGAGGGGGGGTGACATCCTGCATGGGGCATTATAGAGAGAGGGGGTGACAGCCTGCATGGGGCATTATAGAGAGAGGGGGTGACATCCTGCATGGGGCATTATAAAAAGAGGGGGGTGACATCTTGCATGGGGCATTATAAAGAGAGGGGGTGACATCCTGCATGGGGCATTATAAAGAGAGGGGGGCTGACATCCTGCATGCGGCATTATAAAGAGAGGGGGGGTGACATCCTGCATGGGGCATTATAAAGAGAGGGGGGGTGACATCCTGCATGGGGCATTATAGAGAGAGGGGGTGACAGCCTGCATGGGGCATTATAGAGAGAGGGGGTGACATCCTGCATGGGGCATTATAAAGAGAGGGGGGTGACATCTTGCATGGGGCATTATAAAGAGAGGGTAGTGACATCCTGCATGGGGCATTATGAAGAGAGGGGGTGACATCCTGAATGGGGCATTATAAAGAGGGGGGGTGACATCCTGATTGGTGATTATAAAGAGGGGGGGTGACATCCTGTTTGGGGCATTATAGAGAGAGGGGGTGACATCTTGCATGGGGCATTATAAAGAGGAGGGGTGACAGCCTGCATGGGGCAATATAAGGGGGGAACAGCCTGCATGGGGCATTATAAGGGGGGGGGACAGCCTGCTTAGTGCATTATGTGGGGGGAACAGCCTGCATGGAGCATTATACGCTGGGGGGACAGCCTGTATGGGGCATTATGTGGGGGGTAACAGCTTGCATGGAGCATTATAAGGGGGGAGACAGCCTGTATGGGGCATTATGTGGGGGGTAACAGCCTGCATGGAGCATTATATGGAGGCCAGTATCCTGTATGGAGCGTTATAAGGGGACCAGTATCCTGTATGGAGCGTTATATGGGGGCCAGTATCCTGTATGGAGCTTTATAAGAGGACCAGTATCCTGTATGGAGCGTTATATGGGGGCCAGTATTCTGTATGGAGCCTTATATGGGGGGCAGTATTCCGTATGGAGCCTTATATGGGGGCCAGTATTCCGTATGGAGCGTTATATGGGGGCCAGTATTCCGTATGGAGCCTTATATGGGGGCCAGTATTCCGTATGGGGCCTTACATGGGGGCCAGTATTCCGTATGGGGCCTTATATGGGGGCCAGTATTCCGTATGGGGCCTTATATGGGGGCCAGTATTCCTTCATGGGGTCTTATATGGGGGCCAGTATTCCTTTATGGGGCCTTATATGGGGGCAAGTATTCCGTATGGGGCCTTATATGGGGGCCAGTATTTCGTATGGGGGCCAGTATTCCGTATGGGGCCTTATATGGGGGCCAGTATTCCATATGGGGCCTTATATGGGGGCCAGTATTCCGTATGGGGCCTTATATGGGGGCCAGTATTCCTTTATGGAGCCTTATATGGGGGCCAGTATTCTGTTTGGAGATATGTGGTGCCCATTATACTGTACGAGGACTATGTGGGGTCATTATTCTGTATGGAGCAATATATAATGGGGCCCATAAAACTGTATGGAGGACTTAGTGGTGCCCATAATACTGTATGGAGGACTATATTGTCCGGTCTGCACTGTGTGCTGCGAGGATTCTCCGGCTTCTGAGCTATTGTAGAATTTACAGTAGATATCACTCATGTAATGTAAGAAGTGAAATCTTTGCATTGTACTATATATATAGATTTCTCTGCGGTATCTGTGCATCATGAATCGTGGTATGTGTTAGAGGGGCCCACTGAGACTCGCCCGGGGCCCAGAAAAACCTGGAGCCGGCCCTAGATATAAGTATATTAAACGTTATAAATTCATTATAGCTGCAGCGATTTTCATGAAAACAGCTTGCTAGTGATGCACATTGCGTCACTACCAACGCTATGGGGGCAGTGTAGAGGGCAGCTAGGACGTGACAGGTTCTCTTTAAAGTGTGAATGACTTGATGCTGTGGGTTCAAATGCAATACCCGTCCCCGCATCATCCCTGCAGTAACAAACCTACAACTCCCAGCAGGCCCGGAAGGGTTAAATCTGACGGTGCATGCTGGGAGTGGTACATATCAGAGGGTAAACCACTCAAATTATTATTATTTTACATCTTATTTTACCAGTGCAGTGTGTATATACAGATACTGAGAATTACACCCAGTATAGAGGACAGAAGTGGTACTCTGCAATATATATGTATATATTATATATACAGACACACACATTATACAGTATATACATATACACTGTGTTCAGGAATATAGAGCGGAGCAGTGTATATACTATATAATGTATAGATATGGCAGTGAATAGAATGTGGATTCCACACCATATACGCAGCACCATACTATCTAACCGTCTGTACACTATATACTGCATATAGTAGCATATATAGACCCTTGTAGCGTCTGTGTGCACACCCTCCATGCACTTAATAGCCCTCTGTGGCCATACACATACTGGCTGGTGAGCGGTTCATGCAGCGTTATGTGCAGACCCTATTTAGTGTATAATGGTTGTATCATACAATATAAGCACATTTTATCATTTACCTTTCGTGTCTCCCTATTTCCTCATAGATTGTAGCTTGCGAGCAGGACCCTCACTCCTCTTGGTATCTGAGTTATGTTTATTCTGTAATGTCTTTATTGTCTGTACAAGTCCCCTCTGTAATGTAAAGTGCTTTTTCAATAAATTTGTAGTCAAGATGGGGTGCAGAGTGTACTTTAATGAGAAGAATAATGAACTTTTTAGAATTTACCAAATGGCTGCAATGAAATATAGGAGGCCAAATGCATTGTGTATGTCATATAGGAGGCAGAGAGTGCGGTCTGTTTGTCATATATGAGGTAGAAAATGCGATCTATACATCATATAGGAGGTATGAAATAGACAGCACTCACCAATGGATGCCAAAAAAAGATCCTTTTATTTCAGATCCAGCATACAGACGTTGCGGCTGGTTCAGGGGTGCGGGAGTGAACTATACTGGACCCGTAGTGGCGCTGCTTGTGCGCGAAACGGCCGTCGTCCTCTTTTCACCCCTGAACCAGCCACAACGTCTGTACGCTGAATCTGAAATAAAAGGATCTTTTTTTGGGATCCATTGGTGAGTGCTGTCTTTTTCATACTTCCTTGGACATTTGATTAACACTGCTTATTTAGACATTGCACCTCCTGATGTGGATAGCCAACGGCTAAAAAACCCGTTTGGGAAGATTTGGGAACTGGTGGCGGCATACTTCACTTCTATGTGGTATACATCATATTGACCCCACACATGACATATATCGCACTCTCGGCCTCCTATATGACGTACAGACTGCACATTCGGTCTCCTATAATATATACTTTATATATCAGGCTGAGTGTGTTGTATACGTCATATAGGCCCGCACTCTCAGCCTCCTATATGACATATACACTGTATAATTCATGAGTCCAAGAGTGTGATCTATATTTCATATAGGAGGTAGAGAGTGTGATCTATTATGTCATATAGGCCCCATATATAACGTATACCGCACTCTTGGTCTCCAATGTGACATACAAACTCTTGGCCTCCTATATGGCATAGGGCTCTTTCATACATCCGGATATTTCCGGTACTGGAAAAAACAGTACCGGAGATATCCGTGTCAGTGTGGCATACGTGTGCTCCATCAGGATCACACATACCGTACCACCACTTGGGAATCAGCGGTACAGTTTGTGCTGTTCCCAAGCACCGGGTGCTGAAGGAATCGCTCATCACTGTCCCCTGCCGGCGCTGCAATCAGTGTTAGCAAGGGACAATGAAGAGACAATGTTGAAAGTAGTATTCACCTCCAAATGTCTCCAAAACCTGTAAAAATAATACTAAAATTAAAAAAAACAACAATATATTCACCTGGCTTAAAGTGACCACACACGATGAGGAGCGTAGGAGAATGACTTGCTGCAGTGAGCGGTCCCCCGACCTATGCTGAGCTCAGTGAGCATAGGGGCCTGCTTGCTGCAGGGAGTCAAGCTCCTCAGCGTGTGTGGTCGCCTCAAGCCAGGTGAATATTTTTTTTTAAATTTTCTTATATTTACAGGTTTTGGCAACATCGGGAGGTGAACCTACTGCTCTCAACATTGTCCCTTGCTAGCGCTGATCGCTGATTCCTTAAGCACCTGGGAACAGCATGAACTGTACCGCTAATTCCCAGGCGCCGGTATGTGTCACACCAACGACACACGCACGTCATCTGTGTGCTCGTGTGCGGGACGTTTTTCGGCCCGTGCAGTGTATAAAAAAAACTGACATGTCAGCGTGTTTTGCCCACGGACACACGGTCCGTGGAAACAGTATATACTTTATGTAGGAGGCCGAGTGCATTGTACATCATGTAGGCCCGCACTCTAGGCCTCATATAAAACGTATACCGCACTCTCAGCCTCCTATAGTCTATACTTTATATAGGAGGCCGAGTGCATTGTACATCATGTAGGCCCGCACTCTAGGCCTCATATAAAATGCATACCGCACTCTCAGCCTCCTATATGGCATATACACTGTCTGTATATGTCATATAGGAGGCCAAGAGTATGATCTACATGTCATATAGGAGGCCTAGAGTGCAATGCATAATGTATAAAATAAATTATATTTTTGTTGGCCAGTGCTGGGAACACTCACTCATAAAAACCTTATTGAATATTTGGCACGGTACTTTTGACATGAAATTAAAGCAGTGAGAGCTGTAGGCCTGCAGCCTTGTTTCCAATTCCAGTGTGCAAATTGAAGTGGTCAGTGGGGCGCTAGAAACTGGATAAGGCGCTGGAAAAGGATAAAACAAACCTCTTTATTTAAGTATTAATGCCCACAACGCGTTTCTGCAGCGGTCTGCTGCCTTCATCAGGTGGAGTTATTGTTTCCAATTCCAGGCCAGGTTGGAGAGTTGAACTGTAGAGGACGGTCACTGTCCACATATCCAGCCCCGGAACCGGTATAAAAAAGCCCAGAATCAGAGCAGGAGAGAAGGGGGCGGTGCGCCGGTGCTGGTGCCACCACCCGGTCCGGAACAGGTATTACTACAGGGGAGTAGGCCAGAACAGGTAAGGAGCCGGGATGGGACCACATCAGAAGCCCGGGAGCAGAGAGAGCAGAGCGAGACGTCGGGTTCGTTGGCGCCAGCGTATCATAGGAGGACGGCCCCGGAGCTGAGAGAGAGCACTGCAGAGCGTGGCCAGAAGAGAGCGGCGTCAGCGTCAGTGTCACCTGACACCACACCACAGTCTGCCAGCCAGCGGGAAAGCAGAGCGCAGTGCGTGTCACCACCCAGAAAGAGTCCATCCTCAGGGACTACTCACGTGGTAAGTATGCTGCATGCACGTCACTGCAGGCCCGCTGTCACCAATGAATGTTCAGTGCGCGCGACGCTACATTTCCTTCAGCCGCGCTTTTAAAGGGCCCACATTTTTAAAGGGCCCCCGCCACCAATTTTCTCACTCTCATATTGGGGCCCACCGGGAAATTTCCCGATTTCCCGCCAGGCCAGACCGACCCTGGAATTAACTCCATTCTGGAGGTTTCAGTCATGAGCCGTCTAGATTGGATTTGATCCTATGAGGAAAACGCTCCAGCAACTCTATTCTAGTCAGGTCAGCAATGAACTGTACAGAATAGAGGCTACAGGGAGATCATCTAAAAATCCACTCCGATCTAGATGGCTCAATGGTGAATCAGCTAGAATGGAGTTGCTCAAATGAGGTCCTCAAAAAAGCCACTCCGATCCAGTGTGGTAAATTATGAGGACTCTGTCTCTGCGCTCTGTTACGTTTCTCTCCGTGAGGCTCCGCTCACTCTCCGAAAAACTCAATTCCAGTCTCTTCAGCACGAAACTGTACAGTCATGGCCAAAAGTATTGAGAATGACACCAAAATTATATTTTCACATGATCTGCTGGCCTCTGGTTTTTATTAGTGTTTGTCTGATGTTTATATCACATACAGAAATATAATTGCAATCATATTATGAGTACCAATAGGTTATATTGACAGTTAGAATGAGTTAATGCAGCAAGTCAATATTTGCAGTGTTGCCCCTTCTTCTTCAAGACCTCTGTAATTCTCCCTGGCATGCTCTCAATCAACTTTTGGACCAAATCCTGACTGATAGCAGTCCATTCTTGCATAATCAATGCTTGCATTTTGCCAGAATTTGTTGGTTTTTGTTTGTCCACCCGTCTCTTGATGATTGACCACAAGTTCTCAATGGGATTAAGATCTAGGGAGTTTCCAGGCCATGGACCCAAAATCTCTATGTTTTGTTCCATGAGCCATTTAGTTATCACCTTTGCTTTATGTCAAGGTGCTCCATCATGCTGGAAAAGGCATTGTTGGGCGCCAAACTGCTCTTGGACGGTTGGGAGAAGTTGCTCTTGGAGGACATTCTGGTACCATTCTTTATTCATGGCTGTGTTTTTAGGCAAGACAGTGAGTGAGCCAATTCCCTTGGCTGAGAAGCAACCCCACACATGAATGGTTTCAGGATGCTTTACAGTTGGCATGAGACAAGACTGGTGGTAGCGCTCACCTCTTCTTCTCCGAATAAGCTGTTTTCCAGATGTCCCAAACAGTCGAAAAGGGGATCATCAGAGAAAATGAGTTTGCCCCAGTCCTCAGCAGTCCACTCCCTGTACCTTTTGCAGAATATCAGTCGGTCCCTAATGTTTTTTTCTAGAGAGAAGTGGCTTCTTTGCTGCCCTCCTTGAAACCAGCCCTTGCTCAAAGAGTCTCCGCCTCACAGTGCGTGCAGAAGCACTCACACCAGCCTGCTGCCATTCCTGAGCAAGCTCGGCACTGCTGGTAGTCCGATCCCGCAGCTGAAACAGTTTTAAGATACGGTCCTGGCGCTTGCTGGTCTTTCTTGGGCGCCCTGGAGCCTTTTTGACAACAATGGAAGCTCTCTCCTTGAAGTTCTTGATGATGCGATAGATTGTTGACTGAGGTGCAATCTTTGTAGCTGCGATACTCTTCCCTGTTAGGCCATTTTTGTGCAGTGCAATGATGGCTGCACGTGTTTCTTTAGGGATAACCATGGTTAACTGAAGAGAAACAATGATACCAAGAACCGGCCTCCTTTTAAAGTGTCCAGTGATGTCATTCTTACTTAATCATGATTGATTGATCGCCAGCCCTGTCCTCATCAACACCCACACCTGTGTTAATGGATCAATCACTAAAACGATGTTAGCTGCTCCTTTTAAGGCAGGACTGCAATGATGTAGAAATGTGTTTTGGGGGTTAAAGTTCATTTTCTGGGCAAATATTGACTTTGCAAGTACAGTAATTGCTGTTAAGCTGATCACTCTTTGACATTCAGAAGTATATGCAAATTGCCATTACAAAAAATGAAGCAGTAAACTTTGGAAAAATTACTATTTGTCTCAATCTCAATACTTTTGGCCATGACGGTAGAGAATGGGGTTGCTAAAAGATGTCCACAAAAAATCCACTCCGATCTAGATGGCTCAATGGTGAATCAGCTAGAATAGAGTTACTAAAATGAGGTCCTCAAAAAATCCACTCCAATACAATGTTGTAAATTATGAGGACTCTGTTGCTGCGCTCTGTTATGTTTCTCCCTGCGAAGCTCCACTCACTCTTTGAAAAACTTGATTCCAGTCACCTCAGCACCAAACAGTACAGATTGGAGGCTACAAGGAACATCCTCAAAATACCCACTCCAATCTAGACGGCTCACTAGTGAATCAGCTAGAATGGAGTTGCTCAAATAAGGTCCTCAAAAAATCCACTCCAATACAATGTTGTAAATTATGAGGACTCTGTTGCTGCGCTCTGTTACGTTTTTCCCCACGTAAAACTGAATGATCAGCGCTGTGTGTGATTATTTATATTACAAAAAGCGATAATAAAATGCAAGTTCGATTAATTATGAAAAAAATAAAATTTTGCCCTTTGGAAATACGTAATAAATATAACAGTTTGAGCAAGTACTTAAAAAATAAAAACATGAAATCATTAGAATTATAAGGCTGATATATATCTACAATGTGTGTACATTCCAATTCCACTACATTGCAGGCTATGAGGATCCGGGAATCTGCTCCATTCTGGACATTGGAGGTGATTTTTTGAGGAACTTCAGTGTAGAAACTGAACTGTCTAGAATGGAGAAGCTGCAGAGAGATCATCAAAAGATCAACTCCGATCCAGTCACCTGACCAGTGAATCAGCTAGAGTGGAGATGCTGGAATGAGATCCTCAAAATATCCCTCCGATCCAGTCACCTGACCAGTGAATCAGCTAGAGTGGAGCTGCTAAAATGAGGACCACAAAATATCCCCCCGATCCAGTCACTTCACCAGTGAATCAGCTAGAGTGGAGATGCTGGAATGAGGACCACAAAATATCCCCCCGATCCAGTCACTTCAGTAGTGATCCGTCTAGAGTGGAGCTGCTAAAATGAGGACCACAAAATATCCCTCCGATCCAGTCACCTGACCAGTGAATCAGCTAGAGTGGAGATGCTGGAATGAGATCCTCAAAATATCCCTCCGATCCAGTCACCTCACCAGTGAATCAGCTAGAGTGGAGATGCTGGAATGAGATCCTCAAAATATCCCTCCGATCCAGTCACCTGACCAGTGAATCAGCTAGAGTGGAGCTGCTAAAATGAGGACCACAAAATATCCCCCCGATCCAGTCACTTCACCAGTGAATCAGCTAGAGTGGAGATGCTGGAATGAGGACCACAAAATATCCCCCCGATCCAGTCACTTCACCAGTGAATCAGCTAGAGTGGAGATGCTGGAATGAGGACCACAAAATATCCGCTTCGATCCAGTCACTTCAGTAGTGATCCGTCTAGAGTGGAGCTGATAAAATGAGGACCACAAAAAAGCAACTCCAAACTAGACGGCTCAATGGTGAATCAGCTAGAATGGAGTTGATTGTTTGAGGACCACAAATAATCAACTCCAAACTAGATGCAACCCTACTCTGACTGCAATCACCCAGCTACAGCGTCACCACGCCTCAGCAACAGGCTGTGTCCGCGCATGCGCACACTTCCGGGTCGGACACTCACTTCCGTTTGACCCTTTTCCTTCCCTCCCCTCACTATTTCTGACACACAGTACTTTACAGCACAACGCAGCAATTTACAGATATAAAAAAAATACACTAACACCTATAGGGACCAGACGCGGTGAATGGAGGATTACAATCCTGTTAGTGTGTAATAATATGACTTTCTTCCAGCGGAAGTGACGTGCGTACTCTGCAGCGCCGCGGTGTTAGAGCTCCCCCTTGTGGTTGGCTGGGCTGACGGGCTGTTACTCATTGCTGAATGTCATGGCCGCCTCTACGGGGACAGACTGACCGTCAGTGCGGGAGATCTTCACCTCCATGCAGTACGGCCCGGCTCCTGAGGCCGCCAGTGTCGCGCAGGTGAGGCGTCAGTGCGGGCTGCTCTGTGTTCTGGGGCTCCGGCATCACCTGTAAGAGCCGCAGGCTACAAATTGCAGGTGTGCACAAGACTGATGGGAAAAGTGTCGTGCGATGACGCTTTTTTTTCAGTGCAGTGATTGTGCTCTTCTAATATTGCGACATTTTTAAAAAAAATAATCTAAACTTGCCTGATTGTTTGTCTGCTGTAAGGGCCTGTTCACACAGTGCGTTTTTTTTGGTAAAAAATAAATAAATTTAGTGATAAAAGATTGCATTAAAATTTAGCTTTAAATCTGCATTAAATAAAGGGTAAAATGCAGCAATAATCAGAAAAAAATGTATTTTGGCATAAAAAAACTGCAGCATATGAACACGGAAAGATTTCTGCAACTTTGCATTTTTTTTTGCAGCAAGGTCGCCTAAAATAAACGAACAACATCGCGGATATTGAACTCCACAACACAAGTTTTGGGAAAACCCGCTAATAAAAAAAAAAAAAAAAAATGCATCCGGATTTATATGCGTTTGCAATCTTCTGAGTTTGTCAATTAAGTTTTATTAAAGGCGTATTCACATGTTGCAATCGCTGCATTTTATAGGACCAGCAAAGTGAATGAGTTTCCTGAAATCGTATTTTTCT
Source organism: Phyllobates terribilis (assembly GCF_046119375.1). Taxonomy (NCBI): domain Eukaryota; kingdom Metazoa; phylum Chordata; class Amphibia; order Anura; family Dendrobatidae; genus Phyllobates; species Phyllobates terribilis. Next base: position 162,598 of record NW_027364880.1, read on the forward strand.
TTCCATTTGCGCCTTTTTTAAGTCTATTTTATATGTCCATTTTTTTTTATTTATTTACTTTATTTATTTATTAATTGATTTATTTATTTCCCATTGTCGGCACAGGTTGGAGGTCTCAGATGTTTTTGCTTAAATGTATCCATCTCCCACCCCAGAGGGATTTTTTTTTAATGTCCATCTGCATTTTTTCGCTGAAATGTTGCAACCTGTGGCTTTTTGCACTAAAAAATAGCGAAAAAAAAAATTAGAGCATTTTTTATTCTGGGCAAAAGTTCTGAACACGTGCTCAAAAGAAAATAGGTGACCATAAGACAAAAAAATAAATAAGTGACTTAAAAATATACAAATGATGAATCTGGGACTTTAGTTTTTTTTTATTTTTTTTGTGATTTTTTTTTTATTTATTTTTATAAATCATAATGTGACAAAAAAAGTATTTTTAATTTATTTGTTGTTCCGTTCTTTTCCCATATTTGGTCCATGCAGACCCTCGGTCCACGAAAAAAGAGAATAGCCCCATAAAATGTGCGTCAGTTGGGATAATGCACAACAAGGTGACAAACACCAATGTGTGAATGCGGCTTAATGGTGTGAGAGAGTCTCCGGCAAATCGTCACCTTCTGTCTATATACAAAGCCCGTTTCCATTACCTGGATATTACCACCAGGTAATATTACATTGCACTCTGTATCAGACCGTACAACCATCTTGCTGGGTTGCAATACCATACACCGCCAACAGACAAGAGTGGCGCTGTTTCTAGAAAGAAAAGAAAAAAACACTTTTTTTTTAAATTTTGATCAAACATTTAAGCATCAGAAGTTAATTAACTTTTAGAAACTTTTTTTTTTTAATGTTTGTGAAAGTTTTCATTAGTCAATAACAAAATAACTTCAGGATCCAAGGGATTTTTTTTTCAACAGTAGATGAATCCTTCTCTATATATGTAACTCAAGGCTGTTGGGGAACTATAACACCCATCATGCCATGATGTGGCCATTTCTTGGAGTTGTAGACCTCCGATCCAGATGTTGATTGAGGTCAGATTGGAGGTTGTTGAGGACAGATTGCTGACTGTTTCCCTCATCAGATTCACGTGATGGCTTGGTAAGGTTTTGCTCTGTGTAATCCTCCAGTTCCTCTTCGTTGTTGCACATGACTTGTACACGACTTCCTGGAGGCGTCTTCTTTCCTTGAGAAAGATCACTAAGGAGCCGTCGTGTTCTCCTGGAATCACCAAACCCAGACTCCTCCATCAGACGTAGATAGAGAAGTGTGATCCGTCACTGCACAGAACACGTCTCCTCCAGAGTCCAGTGGTGATGGCTTTACACCACTCCATCCGACACTCTGCATT